>NC_073692.1:98835951-98944470 GCF_029784155.1 Uranotaenia lowii | reverse complement strand
CCCGGTATTGATTTAAAATTCCAGGTTTTTCCCGGTTTTCCCGGTCTCATTTTCAATTCCCGTTTTTTCCGGTTTTCCCGGTTTTCCCGATTCGCTGGCCAGCCGATACTAAGCTTGTCAGATTGCCCGGATTATTATTATTATTAATAATATTAGAGACACTTTACCATTTTCACGGCTTTCGTGTCTAATTGCCCGGATATTTAATACAAAATTTTGGAGATGTCCAAGCCGGCCCGGTTTCCGGACTTCAATTAAAAATGCCCGGATTTTGCCCGGATTTATTCACTTTATCTGCCAAAAACAAACTAAAAAATTTCGTTGAATTTTTTTTTTCTTATGCGTCCAAAACGAATTTTTTTAGCAAGTTTAATAAGAATAATCAAGCAAGGATTTTTCGATTTTTTTTGTTAAGAAATTCCTGGGTTTTGACAAAATTTGCCCGTATATTGCCCGGATTTTTGGACAAAAATTTTCAAATCAAACGCCCGGATTTTTTCAGGTTTTTTGATAAAATTGTCTTGATTTTTTCGTCTCGTCTCTCTACGAATGGAAAAAAAAATCTGGCAACCTTAGCATGTATTCAAGATTTGATCAAAATATTTCAATTTTCAAGAAAAGCAGGAAAGATTTTTTCTCATAGTAAGTCACCATGGAAGGTCTTCACAAATAATCCTGATCAAATTTCTACGAAAGATGGATTTTCAAAATGCAAATAAACCGAGCTGAACATTTAAAAACTCTACAATCAATAGCTTAGTCGTTAATATAGCCATGAGAAGTTTTTTTTTTTAATTTATTTATGAAATCATAACTACCTATTGGTAACATTATAACTCTTTACTCACACATTTTTTTTCACTTTGACGACTTCGATGAAGTTGTAGCCAAAGAATTCTTCTATCAGATCGCATTATTGGAATATGGATTTGTAATAAAACAAGTGTTATCACAGTAATGAGTATGAAATTGCATTTACATTCAAAAGATTAAGAAAAACTTCAAATAAAATTTTTCTTGATCCCCCGGTGGATTTTTTTAAATTTGGGTTAAAATGAAAGCGGAAAGTTTCAACTTCAAACAGTGCATAAACTAGCGATGCTTATTTTCGACAAATATAATTGTTCTACTAGATACACAGTGGATTTCTTTACACCAATTTGAACTAAAGATCGAGTGAAGAAAAAACTTAAGGTTCTTTCCGAAAAAATCAGTTCCAAGCTGAAGTTCATCATTTTACAGCACTTTTTGGACAATTGTTACAATTAAATTTAGATTTTCTTCTCTAGTAATCTGTCATTTATTAAACGTTTTTCAGAGAAAATTGTGCACCAAAAAATACAACTCAGTCGAAGGTTCGCACTTGGTTGATTTGTCAATACAATCCTTCTGGCGAATTGTGCGTTTCAAATTCGTCTCATTAAACTATCGATGGCAATGATTAGTGCAGGACGATTAATTCAGTTTCTGTTATCAGACAAAATTAATTCAGAGAAAAAAAGCGAAAACATATGCCGCTTCCACTAACGAACTCCATTCGAATCCAAACTTTCCCCGAAAAAAAATATCAGTCATCAGATCAACGACTCCCTTTAATCAGAGCTGCCTCAGCTTTCGCGGCCAAGATAAAAAGAAACCGAGTCAATATCCGCACCCGAAACGCACCGCGTAAAGTAGTTCACATCCAATACCAAATTGACAAGTCGTTCATCGGCATCGATTCGATTTTTTCCTGCATTCATCTTTTCCAATGAGATTCACCGTGAAAAAAGCGGCCCAAAACAGATGCGTTTCACCTTTTCTTTTGGGCCAGTGAACCGCGCAAGCGAATCCGCGTGCCCGCGATCATCATCGTCATGCGTAGATCTCCGTCTTCTTCTTCTTCTGCGTGCTTACCTGTGGGCAAAGGAGAAAATTTGAAACGAATTAGAATAATTAAATTTCAATTACCGATCATCAGGTTTTTCCCTCCCATTCGTTCAGTTAATGGGAGGCGGGCAAAAACAAAAACTCAAAGAAAAAAAATCTAATTGAAATGTTAACGACTTTGCGCTCGTTTGATTCCACTTTTGGGGCCTTCGGTAAGTACTAAATGGTGGTTGATGGAACGGGTTCAATTAACACAGCGACGTAATGCTTTTCGTAACACTTTCTAACAAACCGTGAGCGGAAAATGTAGCCCGTTACAGTTTTTACGAAGTTTTTAGGTTTAAAAACATTTAAATGCAGAGGCTATATGTTCATCTGAAAATTATAGAGGACTCAATAGCTCAAAACCATAATCAATAAATTTCTAATGTCAATAATTGACCTCACCGGATGGCCCACTTTCAGCAAATAAGTCAACGAGTTCTCGAAGGAACATGTGTAGTTTTACGATCGAATCCATAAATATCAGCGCATTCAATTTTATGACACTAATTCTTTGCGTTTGTTGGCACATTCTCAACAACTCAACGATCAACGCAAAAACAGTCAACGAACATCTAAAATGATGCATGCCCCTAGAACAAATGTAATTGAAACCAAACTTCATTTCGCGAAATTGCTTCCAAATTTTTACAACAATCGGCGCCAAACCGATTTCGGCGACAAACGAACCACATTCGTAATTCGATCAATTCATAAAATCTTCATTCGAACCAGAGAAAAATCATCCGGAGCGGCGGAAAATCGTAAACTAAGCTATTTTTAGCCAATGGGTGGCGAATTTTTGCCCCAAGAAACATAAGGAAAAAAAGCAAAACGCCAACGATTTGATGGTCCGAATCCGCAATTTAGATCACCAGAAACAGTAGCAGCAGTAAGTGGGCAGCGCCACAGCACCCGGCTCGTAACTTCAAACAAATTATTTGTTTATGTTTGCATGTTTTCGCGAAGTACACCTTATACATCATTCATGGTTGCCGTTACATAAAAAGAAGGAGGGTTGAGATGGATAGTTAGGCATATTTATTTATGAATCTTTCGGGTTCGGATGAAAGAGATGTAAGGGTTAGGCGAATGGAAGAAGCATCACAAACACCGAAGCTACCCCACAGTTCTGGAAGGCTATTTTTATCCAGTTCCATGGGGATGCCGGGATAAATATGGAACTACTGGATTCAGGTCAGTTGATTAACATAGATCCTTCGATGGTATTTTAGTCTTCAGGTCAATCGTTCCAGTGTTTTCTTCTAATAAAAACGAGAATATCCCTTGTAAACGTTCAACTTGAAATTAAAAAAAGCCAGTCAAAGACTATTGGCAATTTAATAGAAGATAAGTAAATTCAACTTTGTTTAACTGTGCATGGAGCAGCTTTGGCGATTGATTTATTAAAAAGTACGGTTTTTACACAACTTTTTTCCATTTTTTGTAGCCATGATCTTAAGAAATTTAAAAAAAAATTTTATATGGGCAATTTATAGCTTCTAACTCAAGCTAACTCAGGCAGTAAATGATTTTTTTTCGAACACTTAATAAATGATTTACAGGCTTTTTGCCAAAGCTTGTTAAAAAAAAATTATTTGACTTTGATTAATTTAAAAAAAAAATGATCGTAGCTGATCGGTTGAAAAACAAGAGAGTTTTAGCGGATAAATTGTTTTGGATCATTTGATCCATGGCGGGATGCATTGAAAACAACGAAAAAACTAATCATGGAAAAATACTAGCTTTTTTAAAATGATAATAGAACTGCAGAAAAATTCGTGAAAAATAATTATAATACGATCTTTCCTCGACTCTCCTCGACTCTACTCGACTCTCCTCGACTCTCCTCGACTCTCTTCGACTCTCCTCGACTCTCTTCGACTCTCCTCGACTCTCCTCGACTCTCCTCGACTCTCTTCGACTCTCCTCGACTCTCCTCGACTCTCCTCGACTCTCCTCGACTCTCCTCGACTCTCCTCGACTCTCCTCGACTCTCCTCGACTCTCCTCGACTCTCCTCGACTCTCCTCGACTCTCCTCGACTCTCCTCGACTCTCCTCGACTCTCCTCGACTCTCCTCGACTCTCCTCGACTCTCCTCGACTCTCCTCGACTCTCCTCGACTCTCCTCGACTCTCCTCGACTCTCCTCGACTCTCCTCGACTCTCCTCGACTCTCCTCGACTCTCCTCGACTCTCCTCGACTCTCCTCGACTCTCCTCGACTCTCCTCGACTCTCCTCGACTCTCCTCGACTCTCCTCGACTCTCCTCGACTCTCCTCGACTCTCCTCGACTCTCCTCGACTCTCCTCGACTCTCCTCGACTCTCCTCGACTCTCCTCGACTCTCCTCGACTCTCCTCGACTCTCCTCGACTCTCCTCGACTCTCCTCGACTCTCCTCGACTCTCCTCGACTCTCCTCGACTCTCCTCGACTCTCCTCGACTCTCCTCGACTCTCCTCGACTCTCCTCGACTCTCCTCGACTCTCCTCGACTCTCCTCGACTCTCCTCGACTCTCCTCGACTCTCCTCGACTCTCCTCGACTCTCCTCGACTCTCCTCGACTCTCCTCGACTCTCCTCGACTCTCCTCGACTCTCCTCGACTCTCCTCGACTCTCCTCGACTCTCCTCGACTCTCCTCGACTCTCCTCGACTCTCCTCGACTCTCCTCGACTCTCCTCGACTCTCCTCGACTCTCCTCGACTCTCCTCGACTCTCCTCGACTCTCCTCGACTCTCCTCGACTCTCCTCGACTCTCCTCGACTCTCCTCGACTCTCCTCGACTCTCCTCGACTCTCCTCGACTCTCCTCGACTCTCCTCGACTCTCCTCGACTCTCCTCGACTCTCCTCGACTCTCCTCGACTCTCCTCGACTCTCCTCGACTCTCCTCGACTCTCCTCGACTCTCCTCGACTCTCCTCGACTCTCCTCGACTCTCCTCGACTCTCCTCGACTCTCCTCGACTCTCCTCGACTCTCCTCGACTCTCCTCGACTCTCCTCGACTCTCCTCGACTCTCCTCGACTCTCCTCGACTCTCCTCGACTCTCCTCGACTCTCCTCGACTCTCCTCGACTCTCCTCGACTCTCCTCGACTCTCCTCGACTCTCCTCGACTCTCCTCGACTCTCCTCGACTCTCCTCGACTCTCCTCGACTCTCCTCGACTCTCCTCGACTCTCCTCGACTCTCCTCGACTCTCCTCGACTCTCCTCGACTCTCCTCGACTCTCCTCGACTCTCCTCGACTCTCCTCGACTCTCCTCGACTCTCCTCGACTCTCCTCGACTCTCCTCGACTCTCCTCGACTCTCCTCGACTCTCCTCTACTCTACTCTACTCTACTCTACTCTACTCTACTCTACTCTACTCTACTCTACTCTACTCTACTCTACTCTACTCTACTCTACTCTACTCTACTCTACTCTACTCTACTCTACTCTACTCTACTCTACTCTACTCTACTCTACTCTACTCTACTCTACTCTACTCTACTCTACTCTACTCTACTCTACTCTACTCTACTCTACTCTACTCTACTCTACTCTACTCTACTCTACTCTACTCTACTCTACTCTACTCTACTCTACTCTACTCTACTCTACTCTACTCTACTCTACTCTACTCTACTCTACTCTACTCTACTCTACTCTACTCTACTCTACTCTACTCTACTCTACTCTACTCTACTCTACTCTACTCTACTCTACTCTACTCTACTCTACTCTACTCTACTCTACTCTACTCTACTCTACTCTACTCTACTCTACTCTACTCTACTCTACTCTACTCTACTCTACTCTACTCTACTCTACTCTACTCTACTCTACTCTACTCTACTCTACTCTACTCTACTCTACTCTACTCTACTCTACTCTACTCTACTCTACTCTACTCTACTCTACTCTACTCTACTCTACTCTACTCTACTCTACTCTACTCTACTCTACTCTACTCTACTCTACTCTACTCTACTCTACTCTACTCTACTCTACTCTACTCTACTCTACTCTACTCTACTCTACTCTACTCTACTCTACTCTACTCTACTCTACTCTACTCTACTCTACTCTACTCTACTCTACTCTACTCTACTCTACTCTACTCTACTCTACTCTACTCTACTCTACTCTACTCTACTCTACTCTACTCTACTCTACTCTACTCTACTCTACTCTACTCTACTCTACTCTACTCTACTCTACTCTACTCTACTCTACTCTACTCTACTCTACTCTACTCTACTCTACTCTACTCTACTCTACTCTACTCTACTCTACTCTACTCTACTCTACTCTACTCTACTCTACTCTACTCTACTCTACTCTACTC
Organism: Uranotaenia lowii; assembly: GCF_029784155.1. NCBI lineage: Eukaryota > Metazoa > Arthropoda > Insecta > Diptera > Culicidae > Uranotaenia > Uranotaenia lowii. Next base: position 98,938,232 of record NC_073692.1, on the reverse strand, counting down.
TACTCTACTCTACTCTACTCTACTCTACTCTACTCTACTCTACTCTACTCTACTCTACTCTACTCTACTCTACTCTACTCTACTCTACTCTACTCTACTCTACTCTACTCTACTCTACTCTACTCTACTCTACTCTACTCTACTCTACTCTACTCTACTCTACTCTACTCTACTCTACTCTACTCTACTCTACTCTACTCTACTCTACTCTACTCTACTCTACTCTACTCTACTCTACTCTACTCTACTCTACTCTACTCTACTCTACTCTACTCTACTCTACTCTACTCTACTCTACTCTACTCTACTCTACTCTACTCTACTCTACTCTACTCTACTCTACTCTACTCTACTCTACTCTACTCTACTCTACTCTACTCTACTCTACTCTACTCTACTCTACTCTACTCTACTCTACTCTACTCTACTCTACTCTACTCTACTCTACTCTACTCTACTCTACTCTACTCTACTCTACTCTACTCTACTCTACTCTACTCTACTCTACTCTACTCTACTCTACTCTACTCTACTCTACTCTACTCTACTCTACTCTACTCTACTCTACTCTACTCTACTCTACTCTACTCTACTCTACTCTACTCTACTCTACTCTACTCTACTCTACTCTACTCTACTCTACTCTACTCTACTCTACTCTACTCTACTCTACTCTACTCTACTCTACTCTACTCTACTCTACTCTACTCTACTCTACTCTACTCTACTCTACTCTACTCTACTCTACTCTACTCTACTCTACTCTACTCTACTCTACTCTACTCTACTCTACTCTACTCTACTCTACTCTACTCTACTCTACTCTACTCTACTCTACTCTACTCTACTCTACTCTACTCTACTCTACTCTACTCTACTCTACTCTACTCTACTCTACTCTACTCTACTCTACTCTACTCTACTCTACTCTACTCTACTCTACTCTACTCTACTCTACTCTACTCTACTCTAATGCATTGCTATAGTCAAAGTTCAAGGGATTTTTAGCTATTACGCCCCACCAAGGTGGTTTCTACAGAAGTTTGGCACTATGGTCGCACAACTGTCGAGTAGCTCACGGGTAGGAATACCATGGTTAATACAGAAGGTTTCCTCGGCTAACGCCGCAGCTGACACACCAAACCCCAAAATCCCTGAACAAATTTAACACAGACCTGCGGGATCTACTCTTCGCAGTACAACCAAATCCAGTAAAAAAGCACAATTCAGGAAACTCCGCAACGGTTATAGGAGAGCTATTACAAAAAAAAACTGGAATCTACCTAAACGAAAAGCGCGAACACGGGGCAGGATAAGCGGATTAAGTGAAAGACCTTTTTGATACATCGCCAAGTCTCTTCAACCGAAGAAAGTTCTCAGCTTCACGGTTTTCCCAACGACAAGACCTTGATCATGTAATTCACTGAAATGGTTCGGTCATCTTTAAAAAACTACATACATAACTGAAAGAGTGTTTTCAAATGTAAACACTGTCTGCATGTAGAGTGCAGCTGGATAGGAAATCCAGAAACAAGTGCAGATCTACTCCAAGGATAAACATGTACTCCAAGGATAAAGGCAGATACTCCGGCAAACAGTTCGGTTTCTGGGAAGCTCGTAGATGCCAAAGCTAAGCTTACCAACAGAAGGCTTAGTTTGGATGTGCTTCTAACATCTTTAGTTGATCAGCGATTGCGTCGTCGCTTGTCCAAATATCCAGTCCTTTGGATCACCACGTTCTACGAGTTGTTTAGGATAATCTAACCACGAAAGTCGAACTGGTGGGATAACACTCCAAACTCGTAATTAAGTCGCACGTTCGCGCCAACGTCTACGACCGCGGTTCACGATTGAGTGTGACTTCTTCAATCTTCGATACGGTGGAAAAGCAGTGTAACATGCAGAGGCTAATAAAGGCGAGAATCGTAACCATCCCAGGTTTTGCTAGAGATGTCCACTACTTAGGAAGTAACTACTCTAGATGACGAAATTCTCTACTGTCTAATGTGCAAAGAGGTACGTATCAACATGTTCGTCACGTCCGAACCTGCCACGACTTTCGAAACTGTGGTGCAGAAGATTTGTGAGGATGCCAACCCTTGACATGTGATCAGCGATGGGTTCACCTGGGTTGTAATTGCCTTGGAAAGAAGTTGGAGACGCAGCAGAAGCTGAAGGATGTGAAATGACTCCATCGTCGACAAGCTCCGGTTTCACGAGTGAAACTGCTTGAATAAGACATGACCTTTTGCGTAGAGGATCTTGTAAGAATCCTGCGGAAAGTATCCGAGTAGTGTCGTTTTCTACGATTGAAACTTGAGGCTTCTCCGCAAAGAGCTTCATAGAGAAAAGAGTGAAATACCGTAGGGGAATATCCTCTAGGTAGGGCTACTTCCAACGCCGAAGAAAGTCTTCTGTGTCAATGTAGTCAACTCTTCACAGTTTTATCGAAAATCCTACGAGTGTGGTCAAACGGCATGGGTGAAATAGACCTTGAGCCATTACGAGGAGGGGGCGAATCTTGAGTTATTAGTGTAGAGGTAAAGTCTTAATTCGTCAAGAGAAGACGTCATAAAAGCTGGGTAACTATATGCTGAATTATAAAAGGCGAGCTCCTGAATACTGGGTAGGTCTTCGAAACAAGCGGGGTTCGTAGAAAGACTAGTAAGAATTAAGTGTATTGGTTTTTGGCCTCACGCTCATCAATTGTTTGGAAGCTATTTCGATAACCACCAAATAAATTTATACACGTGAAAAATACACTCATAACAAGCTGTACTCAAAATTTGATAAATTTTCAGCAATTTTTTAGCCTTTAAGGTTTAACCTCGCCTTTGTAGGACAACTCTAACCTCTGCATGAAAACTAATCATATAGTTTTTTTCATTCCTACAAAAAAAAACTCCTTCAGTATTCTAACGATCTCAATCGGTGTAAAATCCGTAACGTATCTGAACGCATACATGGAATAAATCATGCGCAAAAATCCAGTACATGCAAGGCAATATGATACGCATTGTTCAACGACCGTCAATATTCCCGAGAAAATTATAGAGATCGCCAAACACGGCTTCAAAACAGGCGCCTAAATAGTAGATCACTTCCCAGGAGCGATGACTCGCTAGTTCACATCATTAGTTGCGGCGACGCTTTGCGTAAAAACTACTGTGGCAGTTAGAGAATGATTATTAAGCCCGGTTCAGTCAGAACACAAACCCTGTATGATCTAATCTGTGGTGTTGGAGTTTACAGTTCAAATAAGTTGATTCTAGACTTTGCTGTACAAGGTCAATTCAGTATGAATCATCGTCAATCGTCCGAGTGGTTGGGTACGAAAATTCCAGCGTGAAAAAATGCGTTGCAAATTGAACCAAATTAATGCTACTGCCCTGCTGGGTTGGGATGTCGATTTTGATCTACTATGCATGAGGACTGGTATAGGAATAATTTATTGGAGGCTGACTGAAAGGCGGACGTATAAAAGAACATTGCTATATTTTTTTTGTACAATTTCTTAAAATTAAAAAGTTAATAATAATTTGGAAAAAAATGTGGTCAATCTGCGAACAAAATTTAGTAATTATGATCAACGCCGGAGGTCTCACTACTAAATTGGCAAATGTCAATGCTGTCCGTCAAAGTGATGACTCTGTTATTGACAACCGCACAAAAAAAAAACAGACTGTTCTAAAAAACATGAACCATTTTCGTGCGGGGAAATTCATGTCATCAATTCAACCACCATGTAAATTCTGCCTTCCGGAGGCATACAATATGCTTCGATTGAAATGCAAATGTATGACGCTGCTGCTGCTCCCGAATGAAGAGGAATGCTGCGGCTCGTGTCAACATGGTTCGAAACACTGCATGCTAAAAAAAAATTGTTTACCTACAAAACCAGACATTTTGTGAAAACTCAAAGAAAATTTTCAACCGGCACTGTGCGGGAAAACTTTCTGCCGTGCATAATCCGAGCGTATTGTTGAAGGCACGAGCTGAATTTCCCCCCATTTGTTTTGGTAGTCGCTTTTCATCATACGTAAACATTTTGTGCATTCAGAAAACGAGGATAAAAAAAAAGACTAAAAGAGATCCAACTTGAATACTTGACTTCAGCAACCTCTTTCCTTGGGTCCATCCTCATCGAAAACATGTGCATGTCGGGCGTACGCGGCTCGCCGAAATGATCCAGAACTTTTTAATTCCCCGTCATCTTTCGCAATAAGATGTTTTTCTGCCGGTTCTGTCCTCTTCGTATAACGATCCTTTGACAACAGACACGGAACTGCAAAACTCCCCGGAAAAGAAAGCAGATTGAAAAATCGAAAGAAGAAGCTTCTGGTATTTTTTTCTACTGAGAAAATGCGAATTTTTGCGAATCCCCCTTTTTATCGTTAAATTTGTTTTGTTTATGCTTTTGATCCGAATAATCGAACACAGCCTGAGGGTGAGTTGTAACGAGGAAAGGACATCAACGTGACGAGAATATTTGTACGAGTTTTCGTTGAAGGATGTAGCTTATAAAATCTACTCCTAGAATGTATGAAAGAATGAAACAAAATTACACAGAAAATCGACCAATTCGATCTTTCATGCCTTATGTCTCATGTCTTATAACTAATATCTAATGTTTTTTCTCTGATATCTAACGTCTGACGTCTGAGGTCTGACGTTTGACGTTTGACGTCCTCTGTCTTCTGGTTTGTTTTCTGTCTTCTGTATTCTGTCTTCTGTCTTCTGTCTTCTGTCTTCTGCTTTGTCCTCTGTCTTAATCTTCTGTCCTCTGTCTTAATCTTCTGTCTTCTGGATTGTCCTCTGTCTTCTGTTTTAATCTTCTGTTTTCTGTCCTCTGTCCTCTGTCTTCTGTTTTTTGCCTTCTGCCTTCTGTCTTCTGTCTTCTGTCTTCTGTCTTCTGTCTTCTGTCTTCTGTCTTCTGTCTTCTGTCTTCTGTCTTCTGTCTTCTGTCTTCTGTCTTCTGTCTTCTGTCTTCTGTCTTCTGTCTTCTGTCTTCTGTCTTCTGTCTTCTGTCTTCTGTCTTCTGTCTTCTGTCTTCTGTCTTCTGTCTTCTGTCTTCTGTCTTCTGTCTTCTGTCTTCTGTCTTCTGCCTTCTGTATTCTATCGTATGTCTTCTGTCTTCCGTTTTCCGTCTTCTTTCTTCTGTCTTCCGTCTTCTGTCTTCTGTTTTCTGTCTTCTACCTTCTGTCTTCTGTCTTCTGTCTTCTGTCTCCTGTCTTCTGTCTTCTGTCTTCTGTCTTCTGTCTTCCATCTTCCGTCTTCCGTCTTCCGTCTTCCGTTTGTCTTCTGTCTTCTGTCTTCTGTCTTCTGTCTTCTGTCTTCTGTCTTCTGTCTTCTGTCTTCTGTCTTCTGTCTTCTGTCTTCTGTCTTCTGTCTTCTGTCTTCTGTCTTCTGTCTTCTGTCTTCTGTCTTCTGTCTTCTGTCTTCTGTCTTCTGTCTTCTGTCTTCTGTCTTCTGTCTTCTGTCTTCTGTCTTCTGTCTTCTGTCTTCTGTCTTCTGTCTTCTGTCTTCTGTCTTCTGTCTTCTGTCTTCTGTCTTCTGTCTTCTGTCTTCTGTCTTCTGTCTTCTGTCTTCTGTCTTCTGTCTTCTGTCTTCTGTCTTCTGTCTTCTGTCTTATGTCTTCTTTCTTCTGTCTTCTGTTTTATGTCTTCTGTCTTCTGTCTTCTACTCTCTGTCTCCTGTCTTCTGCTTTCTGTCTTCTGTCTTCTGTCTTCTGTCTTCTGTCTTCTGTCTTCTGTCTTCTGCTTTCAGCCTTCTGTCTTCTATCTTCTATTATTTGTTTTCTGTCTTCTGTCTTCTGTTTTCTGTGTTCTGTCTTCTGTCTTCTGCCTTCTGTCTTCTGTCTTTTGTCTTCTGTCTTCTGTCTTCTGTCTTCTGTCTTTTGTCTTCTGTTTTATGTCTTCTGTTTTCTGTCATCTGTTTTTGCCTTCTGTCTTCTGTTTTCTGTTTTCTGTCTTCTGCCTTCTGTCTTCCGTCTTCCATCGTATGTCTTCTGTCTTCTGCTTTCTGTCTTCTGTCTTCTGCTTTCTGTCTTCTGTCTTCTATCTTCTATCTTTTGTCTTCTGTCTTCTGTCTCCTGTCTTCTGTCTTCTGTCTTCTGCTTTCTGTCTTCTGTCTTCTGTCTTCGGTCTTCTGTCTTCTGTCTTAATCTTCTGTCTTTTGTCTTATGTCTTCTGTCTTCTGTTTTATGTCTTCTGTCTTCTGTCATCTGTTTTTGCCATCTGTCTTCTGTCTTCTGTCTGCTGTCTTCTGTCTTCTGTCTTCTGTCTTCTGTCTTCTGTCTTCTGTCTTCTGTCTTCTGTCTTCTGTCTTCTGTCTTCTGTCTTCTGTCTTCTGTCTTCTGTCTTCTGTCTTCTGTCTTCTGTTTTCTGTTTTCTGTCTTCTGTCTTCTGTCTTCTACCCTCTGTCTCCTGTCTTCTGTCTTCTGTCTTCTGTTTTCTGTTTTCTGTCTTCTGCCTTCTGTCTTCCGTCTTCCATCGTATGTCTTCTGTCTTCTATCTTCTGCTTTCTGTCTTCTGTCTTCTGCTTTCTGTCTTCTGTCTTCTATCTTCTATCTTTTGTCTTCTGTCTTCTGCTTTCTGTTTTCTGTCTTCTGTCTTCTGTCTTCTGTCTTCTGTCTTCTGTCTTCTGTCTTCTGTCTTCTGTCTTCTGTCTTCTGTCTTTTGTCTTCTGTTTTAAGTCTTCTGTCTTCTGTCATCTGTTTTTGCCTTCTGTCTTCTGTCTTTTGTCTTCTGTCTGCTGTCTGCTGTCTTCTGTCTTCTGTTTTATGTCTTCTGTCTTCTGTCTTCTACTCTCTGTCTCCTGTCTTCTGCTTTCTGTCTTCTGTCTTCTGTCTTCTGTCTTCTGTCTTCTGTCTTCTGCTTTCAGTCTTCTGTCTTCTATCTTCTATTATTTGTTTTCTGTTTTCTGTCTTCTGTTTTCTGTTTTCTGTCTTCTGTCTTCTGTCTTCTGTCTTCTGTCTTCTGTCTTTTGTCTTCTGTCTTCTGTCTTCTGTCTTAATCTTCTGTCTTTTGTCTTATGTCTTCTGTCTTCTGTCTTCTGTCATCTGTTTTTGCCATCTGTCTTCTGTCTTCTGTCTTCTGTCTTCTGTCTTCTGTCTTCTGTCTTCTGTCTTCTGTCTTCTGTCTTCTGCTTTCTGTGTTCTGTCTTCTGTCTTCTGTCTTCGGTCTTCTGTCTTCTGTCTTAATCTTCTGTCTTTTGTCTTATGTCTTCTGTCTTCTGTCTTCTGTCATCTGTTTTTGCCATCTGTCTTCTGTCTTTTGTCTTATGTCTTCTGTCTTCTGTTTTATGTCTTCTGTCTTCTGTCATCTGTTTTTGCCATCTGTCTTCTGTCTTCTGTCTTCTGTCTGCTGTCTGCTGTCTTCTGTCTTCTGTCTTCTGTCTTCTGTCTTCTGTCTTTTGTCTTATGTCTTCTGTCTTCTGTCTTCTGTCTTCTGTCTTCTGTCTTCTGTCTTCTGTCTTCTGTCTTCTGTCTTCTGTCTTCTGTCTTCTGTCTTCTGTCTTCTGTCTTCTGTCTTCTGTCTTCTGTCTTCTGTCTTGTGTCTTGTGTCTTGTGTCTTGTGTCTTCTGTCTTCTGTCTTCTGTCTTCTGTCTTCTGTCTTCTGTCTTCTGTCTTCTGTCTTCTGTCTTCTGTCTTCTGTCTTCTGTCTTCTGTCTTCTGTATTCTGTCTTCTGTCTTCTGTCTTCTGTCTTCTGTCTTCTGTCTTGTGTCTTCTGTCTTCTGTCTTCTGTCTTCTGTCTTCTGTCTTCTGTCTTCTGTCTTCTGTCTTCTGTCTTCTGTCTTCTGTCTTCTGTCTTCTGTCTTCTGTCTTCTGTCTTCTGTCTTCTATCTTCTGTCTTCTGTCTTCCGACTTCTGCCCTCTGTCTTAATCTTCTGTCTTATTTCATTTGAGTGCTGTTTCTGAACAAGCTTGAAATTCTAGATACCTACTCATGGAATTCACAAGGCATTTGAAGAGGCCTAACTAAGCTACAGAACAAAACAGAATAGAAAATCATCCAACCCGCGAAACTGTGTGTTTTCATTTTGCTCATCCGATGATGTTCCTCGTTTTTGTTTTTCTTCTAAAGTTACCCATCGAAAGTGAAATTCGATTCGGTCCAAATTTGTTGCAAACAAACAACCAACCACAAACGCCAGCAATTAAAAGCAACAACTTTTGATTTTTTTTATTACTTCCACTTCGATTTTGCCGGAATCATTCGGAGCGCCAAATTCGCCGAAAACCGTTCAGTCAGCCAGTCATCGTTCACACACCATGAACAGCAGATAATTTTAAATTCACTTTTATTTTTGGTCGATTTCATCTGCGTCTGACTGTTTTATTTCGACTTTTTTTTTAAACGATGAGACATTCGATACCGGACAGTCCGGAAATTGATTCGAGCAAATCATCTCATGGAGCTGCTAGCCACAAAAGTTGTTTGGTCAGATCTCTTCGAGGAGATCAATTTTTCAAGTTTTTGTTCCTGGAAATTCAAATCAATTTTTGCACATCATTCAAACCGCGGTGCGAGATTCCTCGGTGATATCATAGAAAATTAATTTCGCTACCCTCGATAGAATCTTAAGTGGGGTTCAATTCATTGAAGCTAAAAACTTCAATGATTGCGTTTCCAGTTTCCTTTCACAACTGAAACCGTTGGTTGCGCTTTGGCTCGTTACGGGACTACAATTATGTGTTTACAAGCGTTTATCAGATGCATGAAACGGTTTCCTACCTATGACTCATAAAACGCGGGCACCATGTGTCACGACCAAGTGCAGGTGAGCCCGTTTACCTGGTTAAAGTTCAATGGCTGCCTAAAGTATGATATGTTATTGTGTTATTTTTCTCTCTCTTTCTCTCTGAATAAGCTCGACTGGATGTCTTACGTTTCAAGTTCATTATAAGTCGTGTCTCCAATTTCAAACACTAGGCAGTGTGTACCCAGCAAGCCAATTGGAACCTCAATGGATGCTAATTCGTATTTGGTTCAAACGATTCAGACCACACAAGATTCTTGCTTGAAACAAGAGCTTGAACAAAAGCCCTATAGTGGGCATCCTAGGCAGTTGTAAATGAAGCAAAAATGAAGGCTAAAAATTCTACTAAACACAATTACAATAAATAAAACTAATATTCGATAAAAGTTGGTTATAGTGAGATCAGGTTATAGTGAGATCATTTTTTGACGGTCGCCATGAAAGGGTTCAAAGTATCGTACAAAGAGCTAACGAAAGTTGCGCATGCCAGTGAGCATTAGACTGAGTCGATTTGGGGTCATTTTTGAATTTCTCAAACCCTGGGGTCTAAAAAGCTTCGCCTTGGTCCAAAACTCATCCATGATTTTTTGTAGAATTATTAAGTAACGTTAACATGAGTAAATTTAAACTTTTAGGTTTGTATGGGAAAATTGAATATTTTGTGCTGAAAAATCAACATGGTTTTTGTTTCTTCAGTGGAACCGAGCCAGCTGACAGTTTTTATGCCAATTTATAAAATTCCTTAGGGAAATTATCCGCTGAACAACTTAAACGAAGACCGTAACTACGTATCTTATTAGGCATAAAAGTTATTAGCTGTTTAACAGAGGTATGTCTTTTCACATAAAAGTTCAAATTTACTCATGTAAACGTTACTTAAAAATTCTACAAAAAATCATGGATGAGTTTTGAACCAAGACAAAGCTTTTTAGACCCCAGGGTTTGAGAAATTCAAAAATGACCCCAAATCGACTCAGTCTAGTGAGCATAGCCAACGAAACGCTTAAAGTTGGAAGAATGAAAGGGGGGTGGTGCACCCCAGCTGTTGTGGCAGATGGCATTAGAGGGAAAGCTGGACGTAAGGTAAGTAGTAGACTCATATCATAGGGCTTTAGAAGACAGTAATTGTGTAACCGATGATTTCAAACTGGCCACGATATGGGTTACAGGAGGATATCCTATAGTTCAATTTGCCTCTAGTAGTATTCGTGTCATAATTCCGGGCGTTTCACTAACACTTTTTAATTTTGGGAATATTAACCTCAAAAACGGCCATGTTTGTCTACCGACTGCCCTTTTTCTATCGAGAGTTTTTAAGGTTAATTGTCCCTTCTCATCTGTACACGCTCAGAAAGTGGTGTGGAAAATGTCAAAAACAATTCTATTCAAGAGGTTGTGTCATCGAAAGAGAAAGACTTCGCGACAGCCAGAGTTAACGGTATCTTTTTCTGTAGCTGCTACGAACCCACTTCTCCAAGTGATCCCTGGAGAGGTTAGGCGCTATGATCGGGAAAAATCATCGAGGAACTAACGGATAGAAGCCCTGTTGACATCGGTGAGGACTTCAACGCGTCGGCCGTAGAATGTTGTAGTCGTCTCACAAACCCCAGAGGTCAGTTACTACTGGAAGCCCTAGACACATTGAACGTAGACCTAGAGAATGTAGGTGATACAACAACCTACCGTAGGAATGGGAGCGAATCCATCATGAATGTCACTTTCTACAGTCCGGGCTGGACGAGAGACTGAGTAACCTCCACCTTGCCGTCCGTTATCGTATGGGCGTACGTGGACAGTTAAAAGGGTGAAAACAACAGGCGCACTTCTCTAGAAGACAATACAATTCAACCACAGCGTCTTTGTCAAAGTTTTGAAGTGATAGTGGAATCTGGTAAACCTGTTGGCAGAAAATCTAGCGAAACTACTAAATCGCAACTTCGACGCGTCGATGGCACGAAGGATAAAATGTAAAGGCCCATTCCCTGGGCATGGGTAGATGGATCTTTGGTTTTTCCCGCGAAACGGGCAAAGAAGGGGTTGCCCAACAACATTAAGTCCCTTGTCAAGTCACGGGGACTCGTGAGTTTGGGCTCTCAAGGCCTCGAGCGTTTGGTGAGTAGCCTGACGAGTGGGTGCCTGAAGTAAAGCGTGCAGAACCAGTTGATTGACGAATATGTATTGCGGGACAGTCGTCCGGCATTCTCGCAACAACCCCTGCCCAGCGTATCCGTCCAGCCTTCGCCAACTTCTGGAGACTGGGTTTCGTAGAGCCGCGCAAGCTCTTGGTTGACCCTTCCCCTCTACAATCAGTTCTCCTGCACGCCGCTTAAGATGGTTCTTAACACTCGTCGCTCGAATACTCAAAGTGTGCGCAGGTACTTCTCAAGCAATATCCACGTCTCAAGCCCGTAGAAGACAACCGGTCTAATGAGCGTCGTATACAGGTTACACTTCGTCTGTCGAGTAGTGTGCGTCCGACCCTACAATTTCAAGCTACAAAGATAAGGCACCATCTTCTGCGTAGCGGATGCCGTGGGTACGCTGCGTTCGTGTGTAGGATGCTCCACCTTCGGGGAGTATCCGAGTAGTGCGGTTCCCAAGACTTGACCGTATTCGGAGTGCAAACCGTTGGGAAAGGTTATTCCACGATCGGATAATACCCACGGGTAGAGTGGCTCTCGATGCCGGGTGAGCCATTCGAGTCGGAATAGGATGACGTCTTCATCGGGAATCATCCGAGTAGTTGCGTTAAGTCCCGCGCGTGTTCTGTGACAGGCGCGAGTCTGGGATGCGCTGCTCTCGATCGGCACACGACGGGCATAAAGGTAGCAAACTTCGAATCCCGGAGATAAGAGGTCGGGCTTCGAGTCGAAAGAGGAGAGGTCAGGCCTCGAATTTTCAGGAGGAAGGGTTTGTGTGGTCAACTCCGAGTCTTTACGATAAGAGGTCGGGTCTCTAGTCGCAAGAGGAGAGATCAGGCCGTTAATCAATTAGAGCAAGGGTATAAGTGGTCGAGTCATTACGAGGGGACGTCAGATTTCGAGTCGCTAGAGGAGAGATCGGACCTTGATTCGCGCAGAGGAGTACGTCAACCTCGAGTCGATGCGAGGAGGGCTCGGATCTCAAGTCGTAAGAGAAGAGGTCAGACCTCGAAACACGAAGAGGAGAGGTTTATGTGAGAATCTCGAGTCAATGCGAAGAGATGTCGGTTCTCAAGTCGTTAGAGAAGAGTTCAGACGCTGAGTTGTAAGGATGACAGGTTTAGCTGAAAGTGTTCTCATCTATGAGTATCATAGATCCGTAAACCGAGATTTACCACCTGAGTAATCAACTAATAAAAAAATACACAGGGTGGGGGTATACTACCTGAAGAATATGCGAAAAAAGAGTCATATTTGCCGCGAGTAGTATAAGCAACATAGTTTTGACAACTTTACCCTAAAAATTTTCAATTTGAGCGTTAATAACCTCTAAAACCTCCATGTTCAACTACTTGCTACCCGTTTTTTGAGTTTTGGATGATATTTTTCCTTTTCATATTCGTATACCTATGTCGGTTTAGCTTAGCTCAGCTTGATTTACTACTCACATTCACCTTAAACCGTAAAACCCGAAATGCGTGGTCGTAGAAAATGTATGCATAACTTGCAAACATATTATGATAACAATCACTTCGAGTTCAACGATCGCTGGCGTGGCTCAGTAGAATAAGTTCCACATCGCCAATGGTTGCTACTCCGTGATCGACCGAGGTCATCAATTTTGTTCAGAGGTCAAATGAATGATGCTTGGAATTATCAGCTCATTCACACTGCACAAAACAGATGCTCTCTCTTTTAATGCCAATAACGGCGCCGGCCACGTCCGTATAGTCAATGAATAGATTGGAAGAAAGATAAAGAGATGAAAGATCTATTTTGTGCTTTAGGACCGAGGTAAACTCTGCTTCCTACCAAATAAATATTGATTGGGAGAGGTATTAAAGGAATTGATTGGGAGACACTTTTGACTAGTGTTACGGTGATTCATAAAAATCATTTTCCAAACTCCTATTAGTTCCTTTACATTCGTACACTTATGTTGGTTTGTGTGTAAACTGTTCCAACATCAGTTGGTTTTATCCAAAGGTTTGGGCGCAAGACGGCGGATCGGATATGTCAAAAATTAGGTTCATTCGTACCGACGGTGAATTTGTCATCTTAGAGAAGAGCAAAAATCCCCTTGAATCCGAATCTCTTTTCGGTCATATCAGAACAAATTGTAGAAAAATGCTAACCTTCGTAGGCTCAAGAAGGTTAAACTCGGGATCGGATGAGTTTAAATTTCTTCTGTAATTCCCAACTTACATATTTGCAAAAACGTGACTTCAATTTCGTTTCATCTGCTGTTCCTCATGATTGTATGAACTTACACCTTCTGAGGGTAGACTGATCTGACCTTGAAAAGACCTTCGATTCAAGACATAAACGTGAACATGAAAAAAAAACCAATCAAAACCACAATAAGAAAAATAAAAAAACGAAAGTCCCTATATGCTGAACGATGTTCAGCAAATCTTGACTCTCATGTTCGACCCCAATAATATGAATGTAGCAACATATGCAGTGGACATAAGCACGACGATTTTGCGTTGAGGCTGGATAAAGCAAACCGCGAAAATAACAAAAATCCCCCCTGACATGACCCCACCAATTCACGCGAAGTGGAGAAAAAAGCGACGATAACAAGTCACATTGATCATACATTTTGAAGCTGTGATTTAAGGGTGGTCTTAGTCACAATTAAATAAAAAGAAAACAATTTTTTATTAACAAAACTAAAAGATAAATGAAGTATCTCTAATAACGACATGAAAAAATAGATAACAACGAACGAATCAGAATTTCAATAAATTTCTCATCACGCAATCCCAATAGAATCATTGTAATACCCCGATTGGAAGACCCACCCCCACGTCCACATCACACGCATGACACCACCAGCTAGCTGGTCCGGCTAGTCTAATATTACTTTGACATTGGAGGCAATTATCTGGTCCCCTCGTTGTTGTTCTCGTTTTTTTTTAATATTTCGGTGCAAGTGGCGTTGTCAGACAGGGTAGACAGACAGAATGTTTTTTTTTTCTCGAAAGCATTCATTTAAATCAAGTTCAAGCGGCTGCATGAGAAATCGTGAATTGCCGAGTGAAAAAAAAGCTGGAGCGGGGGTTGCAACATATAAAGATTTGTGATACACTCATTCCAGCCCCTATGCGTTGTTGGACGTAGAAGGAGTGAGGCTTTCATTAGCTGAAAGCATTGCTTCGCAGAGATTTTGGGGTCTTGAAGGCAGTGGTTTTTTGCTTGCAAAATTTTTTAACCCTGATCCAATCACGAGTTTTGCTGGAGAGATGGAAATCGTGGGATTTGGAACGAAAAATGAAATTAAAGGTATTTTATATGAAGCACGACCAACGTAGATTAATGACAATCTGTCTTTTGAAAATGTTTTTTTTTTTTTTTGTAATTAATTAGCACTTTTGATTGGGATTCAAACGAAGCACGAACGAGGTCCAATGACATAAAAAAGTCCTTTAAAATAGTTGTTCGTGTTCAAGACTGATTTATATGAAGCGGCAGTTCCAAATCATTTTGACCAAAGGGATTTGACAGTATTCTTAAATTTTTCCGAACAAGTAAAAACAAATTGTCTACAAAAAGCCTTTTTAGCTATGGAAATTGGTACAGAACTTAGCACTATTTAACGGGGAATATGATGTGATCGAAAAAAAATCGCCAAACTACACTCAGACAAAAAAGAAACGTTAAATTCACCTGGATTTTCAGGTACGTTCATTATGTGAATTTTCAAATACAAAACTAAAGAACTTAGAAGCTAACAAAAACATCATGATTCATACATGAAATAACAAAGTTTTATGCGATCAAAACAAAAACATTATCGATATACGTGAAAATCTAGTGAACCGCCAAGTATGGACAGATTTTGTGCATTATTATTATTCATTATTCATATTATTCATGTAAAATAAGCTTTCAAGATTGCCCAGTTTTATCCGGGTTTGCCCAGTTATTTAATAGAAAAACTCGGATTTTGCCCGGATTCATTCACTTTTTATGTAAAATTCAAAAAAAAACAAATTATGTTGTACAAATTTTTTAAACGAAATTTTATAACCAAGTTTTATAAAAAAAAACTTGAAAGGTTTTTGGAAGGCTTTAAATACGATTTAAAATCTGCTGTTGAGTTTTGATTTAAAAAACGTTTCAAGTTTTTTTTTGCGTTATTCTTGGGATTTGACCAAATTCGCTACGGATATTTACCGAGTTATTAATCAAAAATTTTGAAAATAGATGCCCGAATTTGGCCAAGTGTTTAAATAAAATAGCTTGGATACGTGCCAAAAAAAATTCTGGCAAATTTAACGTAAAATCTATGTGAAAGAATTCGGTACTCAACAAGAATTCAATCCAAAAATTGGTGCTGTCAGTTTAAGACATTCTGGGAGTTGAAGTAAAGTGAAGTGAAGTGGTGTGATTTCAAAAGTGCGTATATCGTAATATATGAATTATGCCAAATAATAAAATCCAAAATCAAAACATTTGTACATCAAATGTTACCGAATAACTTCACTACGTTCCTATTTCAACTAAATTCATATGAAACTCATGTCACAGAACGGATCCCCATTTATATTCGATCAACGTTATTTTAACATATATTGCACGTAATTTGACGTCGTTCGAAAATTACGTTTGCTACGCGAGCATAGATTGCTACCTGAATGAAATTCCCGTAGAATTCACATGATTTTCAGGGTGGTAAAAATCTATGGACATTTTCACTTAGCGTTCATGTGAAGAGTTTTTTGAGTGTATTACAAGCGTCAGCATACGCTGGAAACTATTTGGGCATATATTCAAACCGAAAGGAAGCCTATTGAACTCGTAGTGTTCGTTTCTTGCTGGAATCGCTGTGAAATTTATGAAATGATCCAGATCAGACATTCGAGTGTAACAAACTTCCGATTCTATTGATGTGCTTGTTATAAAAAAAATCAATTGATGTTGTTACCGAAAAACTGTCACATGGGGCTATTGGAGGTAATTATAATTCGCCCGTATGCTAGAGATTCTTCTCTTCCAATCTTAAGTCCATTATTTATATAACGAGCGTTTCTATATTATCAGCGAGTCAATGAATGATCATAACAAGTAATTGGAATAAGATGTCTTCCAAATAAGATGTCTTCCAAATAAGATGTCTTTCAAATAAGATGTCTTTTAAAGTGAAATTACATCAGATGCGAAATTCTTCCGAGTACATCTGAAAAAAAACCTGAAAACTTAATTTTACATAAAAAAAAATGAATGTGCTACTATATCAACACTCAACTTCCAAAAATTAATGATTGGCTGCCGAAATATGCATTTTCCAACTTATTTTATGGGGATCTAATATAGAATTAAAGGAAAGGTAACTCCATCCGCTCAAAGTCGCCTGCATTCCAACATTCCTAATCGATTGTCGAGAGAGAATAAAACTACAGTTGTAACTTTATTTCGCAGCACGCTATCCTACTTTACGAAATAGAACAGTCGTATTAATAGCATCTGCGCTTTTGTAGAAGGTATAGCAGCAGCAATAAAGAAGCCAAATCCAGGCTAGAGTAGCAAAGTTCAGGTTCATGGCTTCTGAATCCGGGGCATCTTTCTTGCTTAAGCCTTGGCAGCGACGACGACCCTTGATTAGTTTCACCCGTCGTCTTTCGGCAAAAGTGCCCTTCCATCATAAAAATAAAACCAACCTGTGTGCCCGACCCGGCTACACGGTAGAAGACCAGGGTTGAGATTTTGTTTTGACGATATTTAGTGGCATTCGGCACGCGATTCGCTTGTTTCATAATTTCACCCATCATCTTTCAACTGGAGCTAAGGAATCCCTCAAAGGTCCGGGGGAGTTTGGTCGCCTTACTTATTGGCCCGGAACCTTGCGCGTGTTTAAAGATGGCGTCGATTAACGTCGAACCACCCGTAGAGTAGTGGTGTGGTGCAATTTGTACCGGTTGGCACTTAAGCTGGTACGGTTTTATTTCGCTTCAACCATTTAGCAGCAGAGGTTGCTGCTGCTGCTGCTGATGGCGACAGAGTTGATAGCATCAGAGTTCGTTCCAGAGTAGGAGGTGAGGCAAATTTTAATTGGATTTAATGCTTCATTACGAGCCGTTGGAATAGTTGTCCTGGCGAAGAAAATGGGTGACCGCATAAGATGGCGCCCGAGTTATCCCCATATCAAAGGTGGTTTTGGTAACTTTCCTCAATGAGGCTTGTAATCTTGAGTTTTTTTAACAATATTGAGAGTATCCGAAATAAAATCAGTAAAACAATTTCAAAATCGCTCATACAAGTAACTTATTGCACAAATTCTCTACTCCATAATTTACGCAACTCATCTACCCAACATCAACATGGATCAGGGCGCCCCGATCTATGGCGAGTAAATAAGTAGCTGTCATCCTGACGTTGGCGTCGTCGCCGGTTGTCACACATGACATGTAGATAAAGATTAAAGAGAGAAAAAAATAAACCCACAAGCTGGACGGTTCTCAGCACGCTCTGTGCCGGCAGCCGTTCCAAGTTTCTCTATTTGCAATTTGCAACAAATCACGCAACAACCCCTTTGCTTTAAATCATATATGGTGCCCACTTCACACCATTAGGTGGGTACCTACTTGAACTCTTGCTTGGGATATGGAGGGCTTCCGTTTCTTGACTCTTTGTTAAACTGTTAAGATGAAATTGCCATGAATAACAACATGCTACCGGGTTTCATACTCTATTTGACAATCATTCAAACTGCCAGTGAATTACTATCACTGAATGGCAAAAAGGTGTTAAAATCCCCGAAAAAATAATGTTGGTTGAGTTTAAATATATAGGTCCTGGTCGAGGCGTTTTTTTTTTTTCATTTACCGTTCATGATCGGTACATTTTGCACTAAACGGTGAGTTGTAGATCCATCAAAAAAGCAATAAAAAAAATAATGTACGTCTGTTTGTTTCTGATACTTTTTTGGCGGATGATGCTGCTATGAATGGTAAATGAAAAAAATCGACTAGACCGGGAATAGAACTCGGATCTTCTGATTACGTCTCCGAATAGACAAGCTGTAGCTCTATAACTCAGTTGACTTCATCGAGGTGAATTCGCTGCTAGATTCTAAGGCACAAAATGCTCATCGTGCCCCGATCAATGGGGGTCTGTACGCCCCGAGTCAACAAGTTAAAGTAAAAATGCGTTATAAAATTGATCATAGTGAAAAATTAAAAATATAATTATGGTGAAAATTGAGGAACAATGTGTTCATCATGTTACAGTGCGTACATTATAGATCAGGATTATCAAGATCATAAGAGCTTATTTTCCGGTGCTCAAAAATTATTATATCGTCGTCACTTGAGAACCTAGTTGGTTTTTTTTAATATTTTTGTAAAGATGATAAGAAGATTTCTTTTTTGCTGAAAAATGAATTCTCTTTAACTGTTCCTCGTTAAAAATTATTTGAGAAAATACGTATTTCCTTAGAAAAGAGGGGTGCCCAGTTCGCCCCGGGTGTTCGTTATGCCCTTATACTGATTGTAGTCCATTTACCCAAAAACTTTGAATGGCAAATTCCAGTTTGAATTAATATTTTAAATTATCCGGGAATTGGAAATTCTGACGAAAATTTTTCAGAGAAATGGTTCATCCTGTGATTTTTTTTTCTGGGAAATGTTTCATTCTGGTAAAAAAATGTCTGGGATATGGTTCATTCTGGGGAAAAAAACTCTAGTGAATGGTGCATTCTGGGAAAAAAAATCGGGGAAAGTGAATTTCTGGTGATTTAAATTCTGGTTATTTTACATTCTGGGCAATGGTTTTCGGGAAAATGAAGTTCCTTATATAAAAAGTAGAGATGTACCGAATATTCGGTCGGCCGAATATTCGGCGCCGAATACCGCCGAAAAACCGTTAAGCCGAATATTCGGCTCACCGAATAGTTGAGCTAAGTATTCGGCCGAATAGGCCGAATAGGCCGAATATCTACTACAGACTTGTTAATTTTTCAAATTTTTTGGGATAATTTATAATATATCCAAAAGTTATGTTGTAAAAGCTACACAATCATTGAAAACTTAGGGTTTCAGTAGTTATTAACAAGGAAGAATGACCTTGATGGGTTAAATTCTTATAAAAAAGGAAAAAGGGTTTCAGTAAAACATCTAAGGTGTATCCGCTTATCTTTCACTGAAGATCGTACAGGAGAATGCTGAACGGTATCGTTTTATACTTTGATTGGAGTTTATTCCAGATTTTCTGGATATATTCCGACTTGCCTATAAATCCAGTCAAGTTTCTGATAAGTCAAATCTGGTCGGGATGTCCAGATATTGTTGAAAACTTCCCGAGTTTTGATCGAGTTTATTCAGATTATTTGCTAAATCAAATAAAAACTCAAATTCCTCTATAATTTTTTTTTAATTTTGTGTTCAATAAGATTTTTCCAAAATTTCAAAATATACATAGATTTTACCCTTTTCTAATTTTTTTTTTCTCAAAAATCTTCCTGAATGCCTGACCGTGTGGTTGAAAGTATGGTATGCTTAAAGCTAAAGATCATCTATTTTTTCAACAACTATTTTGAAGATATCTTGCTCAAATTTCAAAAAGCTTGGCATCTGTTTCGACACGTTTTATCCCAGATTTCACAGGAACGCAATCTCTTTGGTGATAAACGCCCTAGAAGCGACGAGTCATCTAATGTCTTTTCAGTTATTGGTGACATTTTAAAAATCTGAAAGACCCCTGCTTAAAAAATATCTTGTAATACATCATCTGATAATATCATCTGGTTGAAAATTATCGACTAAAAACATGAGGAGTATTAATATGAAAGAAATAGAAAACATTGAAATAATCGCTTAGGTTTTTTTTATTAAAAACTAAATAGAATATTCGACCGAATATTCGGCTGAATATTCGTTTGGCCGAATAGTTGAAAAGGTCAATATTCGGTATTCGGCCGTTCGCCGAATACCACTATTCGGTACATCTCTAATAAAAAGTTTATTTTTTTGTCTTTTATGATAAAAATATTTCAAAATTGTTAAAACTAAGCTTCATCATCTGCGATTTTATGTCATCCGGAAGCCCATGTTACGTTTCGAAAGCTTATTAGAAAAATTATTCTAAGGATTAATCATAACAAAAAAATTTAAAATCGATTTTTTTATTGAGATAAATGCGCAAAATGTTTTATAAAATCCCACAAACATTTGGTATTTTGCTCTGTTTCGGCCACTGTTTTTTAATTGTTCTGTTTCCCCGTATTTTTCCCTTATCAAAGGATACAAATTTAACTTAATTGAGAAAAACTATTTTTTCAATCATATGAGAGATTAGTTCTTCACGCTTTATCCGCATGTCAATAATTTGATTTTTCAGTTTTCGGACAAATTTTTTGATAGTTTTTGACATATAACACAAACAAGAAAATTTTGATATAATTAGAAAAAATTGATGGTTATGAAAAAAATGTGTACTGAATATTGCGATTTTTGATAAATTGTTCATTTTATTACCCCAATTCAAAACAGTCAAAATAAGGAGAATTCACAAAAAAAAATTCAAAAAATGTGGAACTAGAACACTTTAGAGCACTAAAATGTATATTGCTAAAAAAAGACTATTTTTCAAGAAATTTCCGACTTTTTTCCCACATTTTCTAGGTATATGGAATTTAGATTCCGTTTTTACACTGCTTTTGAGAAAAAATATTTAAGATGATGCCAATGGACTTAAGAACTCAAAAGCTTTATTTAAGGGAGAAATGATCCATGAAGAATTGTACCGGTTTAGATTTGAAATTACAGGGTTTTCCCGGGGTCTCATTTTCAATTCCCGGTTTCCCGGTTCGTTGGTCTGCGAAATTCGACCTGATCCATTTGCCTGCCGTCCTAATGTAGGGGAGAGTGGGGTATCGTGGGCCATGATGGGGAAACGTGGGCCACTTTTAATATCTCGTGTGTTAAGATAAAAATCTCAAACCAACTGTCATCGTCGTCGCTTTGCGTGAGCATATATTCCTATATGTTGTTAACTGAAATACGCATCATATGCTTGTTTTATTTATCAAGCTATAAAAAGTAAGAAAAATTTACTTACATAATTAAAAAAAACACCCGCTAATTTCATCGATGGGGAGCCTAAAGTGCATAACAAAAATATGCTCATACGCTTATGATCTTAGTTTTGTCATGATCTTTCACATGGAAAAGGAAGATTTCTAGTTAAAGTTTTTATCTCCGTGGATAAAACGAGGAAAAAAAATAAATTTAAAATGCCGAAGATTAACAGAATCAAATCAGAAACAATTCAGAAAAAAACTAAATGGAGATGTTGATTCATTGATTGGGCCAGAACAAATATCAGTTTCTTCTTAAAGCCCCCCTCCCTTCTCCGATTTTTCCGTAAATCGCGAAGGGGGGAATAAATAAAGTTCAAAGTATTTTATGGAAAAAAAGATAATTTCTGTTATAAACATATATTGCATGAAAGCTTTTGTCTAACTTGTTCCAATTGATTGAAAATTTGGATTATTTTTTATTATATATCCCCCTCCCCCTTGTGATGCGTCAACTCCAAGTGACAAAAGAAGGATTTCAAATTTGTTCCGGCCTTAATGATTATTATTAAGTTTATTTTATCCGCAGCATTATGATTTGTGACAAAAAAGTGGTAAATCTTTGAAAATCGGTTCAACAATTCGGAACGAAATATTTCAAATGAGACGATTTTAGGATTGTTACGAAAAAATAAACGCGGATTTGGACAGAGAATGCGCTGTGTAGTTTGAATCTTTTTTTTCATGTCAATTATCATAACATGAACCGGTTTTTCACAGTACCATAAAATTTTCGAAAATTTCTTATCATTTGATTTTTTAAGAATAAAACTTTTTATAACAGATTTGTTGCTTGTTACCTATATAAAATGATCTCGTGGGAATGTTTACCTGAAATGAGAAGAGAGAAGAAACATGTTAGTCGCACAATATTTTTTTTCTTTCTCATGTTTTTAACAATGTATCAAACATCGAATAACAGTGTCAAAACGATCAGACTAAACCATAAACGGAAGCCCATTTCCTTCCGGTTGAATCGAACAAAAAGACAGCGTCTCCTATCAAATAATCGCAGCTACCACCTCTAATTCCTATCTGCTGCCTAACGATACACCATGTTGCCCGATGTCATAATTCTCACTCCTCGAGGAGGCTATAACGCGCAAAGTAACGTCTCTGAAGGTGACCACAGGGCATCACTGAAACACACTGTCCGTCTTTCTAATCATTATGATTGGTTTTTTCCTTGCCCTGTCTTTTCTCCGTCCGAAAAGCGGAGCTAGGGTAGACGAACTAAGAAATTTAAGAGACACGAATAACAAAAAAACACAAGGTACTCTCAATCTTGAAGTTTTGTCGATTTTTTAACAGATTACTTTTTTCCATTTTCTCAAAATTATAACACCTAATACTTAATCCAAACAATACTGTGTTTCTCGATTACGTAAATTTTGACTAAATTGAATCATCCAAGGATTAAACTTTCTTCCGATAAAATCAGCATTACAAAACCATCTTCTACCCTAAGTGGGTGCATTCGGAATTAAGTAGACATACTATGGGGAAACAAACGCATAACCATAAAATTGATACCTTAGTGGCCAACCATTAGCAGATTACACACATATGGCAGACAGCACCAGAGTTTCTGCTCGTCCGTCAGTTCGTTCCGGTCTGTGGTTAATTTACTAAGCTTTACGTTTTTCGATCCTCTTCACTTATAACGAGGAAAAAACAACCACACTCCTTAAGACGGAAATCAACCACCCACACCCGGAGGCATAAAAAAACCCCGTATGAAGATGTTTTCATTCAAAATTTCGCCTATTAAAATTTGGGTACCGCACCCACTTCTCGCAGACGCAAGCGACATTGTTTAATAATACCTGCAACAACATCAAACCTACTCTTAAATGCTTTTGTAGGTATGAACATAATGAAAACTCTCTTAATTATCACGCAACTTTTGCGCGCTGCGGATGTGTCTGGCTGGCTAGGAGGTGATGAGCAAACGTTTTGTTTTTTTTTTTTTGAAAGCGCACAAAAAACACGCCTCCTCTCCCAAAGATCGTCGGTTGTTGATTGAATTTAGCTTTGGATTGCGCTAACAAAACGAGCGAAATCATGCAACTTACTTTCCGAACACGCACATGCATCCAATGTATGTCTGACAAATCATCAACCGAACTTGGGCGAAAACGTTGTTCAACGAATTCGCGGCAAATTTAGGGAGGCCAACGCTCGACCACCCACGTTTCGAACAACTTTATTCGTCTGCTGTTAACACGTGATGTTTGGAAACTTTGAAAACAATTCATGATTTTGAAACAATGTTAAAGATTTTGTTGGATTAAATATTGGCTTCAAGTTCTGGCGGATGTTGGACTGTTTGAGGTGTGGAAACTGTTTCAAAGTAGAACAATTTTTTTACGGTCACCATGTAAGGATAACAAACATTATAAAGGGTGATACGGTCAAAATTTGGTCAATATCAACTTGACGTATTTCTTTCAATTTTGCATTTAAAAAACCTGAACACCCCACATTTTGAAGGTGTGTGTATGTAGAATGTTGCTCTTGTTTTGATTTTGGAATTCACTCTTCAGTTGTCAAAATACCGCCCAAGGAAAAAGAGCAGCGTATCAAAATTTTGCTCGCGCATCGTGAAAATCCGAGCTACTCGCACGAAAAGCTGGCAAAATCGTTAAAAGTTGCCCAATCAACCGTTACAAATGTAATTAAAGTGTTTGGGGAACGTTTGTCGACAGCCAGGAAGTCTGGATCGGGGGGAAATCGAAAACCGGAAGCCGCTGAGACGACAAAAAGAGTTGCCGGTAGTTTCAAGCGAAACCCTAACCTCTTTCTCCAAGATGCCGCAAATAAGCTGGATGTATCGTCTACAACCGTGCATCGAGCCAAAAAAACGAGCCGGACTAGCGCAAGAAGGTAGTGACTCCAAATCGCGATGATAAACAAAATACGACGGCCAAAGCGCGATCCCGAAGGCTGTACACGACGATGCTGACGAAGTTTGACTGAGTGGTAATGGACGACGAAACCTACGTCAAAGCCGACTACAAGCAGCTTCCAGGACAGGAGTTTTATACGGCAAAAGGAAGGGAAAAGGTAGCAGATATTTTCAAGCACATGAAACTGTCAAGTTCGCGAAGAAATATCTGGTTTGGCAAGCCATCTGTACCTATGGCTTGAAAAGCAGCTTTTTCATAGCTTCCGGGACTGTCAACCAGAAATTTTCGTGAAAGAGTGTTTGAATAAACGTCTGCTGTCTTTCCTGAAGAAACACGGTTGTTTCGTACTGTTTTGGCCGGATTTGGCATCTTGCCATTACGGTAAAAAGGCCATGGAGTGGTACGCCGCCAACAACGTACAGGTGGTTTCCAAGGACAAGAACCCTCCCAACACGCCAGAGATCCGCCCAATTGAGAAATACTGGACTATTGTCAAGCGGAACCTAAAGAAGACCAAAAAAACTGCTAAGGACGAGCAGCAGTTCAAGGCAAACTGGCTTTCTGCGGCGAAGAAGGTGGACAAGGTGGCTGTACAAAATCTGATGGCAGAGGTTAAGCGTAAAGCCCGGCAATTCGGATTTGGAAAAGCGGAAGCCTAACTGAATATTTTTCCTAAATTTTGTACTTATTAAACATGATAAAGAAATTTAATTTGATTTTTTAAATAAACGATTTCACCGATTTACACGCGTTTTCCCTTGACCAAATTTTGACCATCACCCTTTACACAGCATTCGAAAAATAATTTGACTTAACACTTTCTGGAGCAAGATGCATAATAAATACTCAAACTTTCTGTATATCTGTGGTCTAAAATTAAATTTTTACATTTACATCAAGAGACTTTTAAAAAATCATGTCAATTGAAGGCTCGTAATAAGAAATTGTTAAATTTAAACGTAGTGTTAATAGATTAAACGTAAAGAAAGTCTTACTACAGTAATTTCTGCCACGTACAGACCGAAATCGAATATTATGCGCGGATTCTTGCGTTCGAGTAACGCAAACTTGGACACGGTCGTTACAATATGTATAATTAGCCGTACCATTTTTGCGTGACATTAGCATATTTCCGTCGAACCATTTATCACTTCTAATCGCTCTGCCGGGGATAAAATGGATGTTTCCGACTTCATACATCATCTACGGAAATAGAAAATTGTTGGCAGAGTGGAAAAAGTAGCCTATAATTAAACACTTTTTTACCATTCATTGACACCACCTTGCGAATGTGACCAAAGTGGTGAAAAATGGATTCAGTAAAAAAAAGGTGTGACCATTTTTTACACCGTTCAAATACAATACCAGGCCTAAAGTGACAACACTCGCGGGCAGATCATAACCCAACAAACAGCCAAAACGCGTTGGAAATGATCGTAATTTATCTGCATTCATAATGGACACCGGTAGCTCTAGATAGCTTGAAAAAAATGAACATTAAAAATCTAGACCTAAAGAGATAAAAATGCCGAAAAGGCGGAAAGATGTTTTGAAAGGAGAGAAATTTTGCGGCAGGGATTTTCATTAATTCGTTGAGATGCGCCATACTTTGGGACTGTTGTTTTTCGAGAGCCGGACGAGAAGCCTAGTGATATCTGTTTGATTATACTTTTTTGCAACTTAATGTTGCATGATGGGGAAAGCCGATAATGTTTTTATAATGTGATGAATTTACTCGTATGAACTTTCCACCCTTCTGTACAGCCGAGGAAAAAATGTTCAAAATTCAACATCAACAGGAGAAATTTTTCCTGATTTAGTAATGCACAAAGAAGTTCGTCCATTTCGAAGTGGCTCATGCTATTTTTCACTTCACCGAACAAATATAGCTATCTAGCTGACCATAGAAAAAAGACTTCTCGAGAAACCCTGACCGTTTGGAGAAATCGGACCCGTAGATCTCGTTTTAACGGTACCCATCGAGAAGCCGGCTGCCTGTTCATTTTGATTTGGAACACACTATCGCACATCTTGGGTTGACACTAGAACTCTGCTCGATGGTCCAGCAAACTGGGCGTTGAGCTGAAACAATTTAGCCAGTTTGAATGGGTGGCATAAAATAATAAAATAACACTGCAGAAAAACTGTTCTGTCAACGTTTTCAATTACAACACAGTCAGCACTGTCTCTGCTGTTACGGTGATGTCAACTTTTATTGATCTTTTCTAGGCTGATGATCACATACGGTTACTCCATTTTTGCGCACAATGTCAATAAAGCATGGATCACTACAAATCTGGACGCATTGAAACGGGTCTATCTCGGAGCTAAGTAAACGAAATAAAAATGTTTTGTAGAGTACACCCATAAAATGTAGGGTTTTTATTGCACTTTAAAGGAAAAATAATAAAAAAAAAATTCAGATGTTGTTTTGATGAATTTTCGAACTTTTCATCGAGTAAAACTCATTATAGTTTGGACACCCTATTCGGAAGAAGGCACGGTAAAGTGGACTTCTATATGACGCAATTCCTGACTGGTCATGGATGCTTCATGAAGTACCACTACCGGTTTGGACATGTGGCTTCGCCATACTGCCCAGATTGTGGTGGAGAAGAGGAAACACCTGAGCATGTGGTGTTTGTCTGTCCGAGTTTTGCGGCGGTACGTACTTCCATATTTGCCGCCTGTGGGCCCGACACGACAACAGATAACGTTGTACAGAGGATGTGTGTGGATTCCAACACTTGGCATGCGGTCAGCGATGGATTCACCCGGATCATGACTGCCCTGCAGAGGAGCTGGAACCAACGGCAGTCCGCGAACGGTGTAGGATGACTCCATCGATGGAGAGCATCTGAGTAGTGTGGGTCCGATCCCTTGATCGAAGCTACAAAGATAACGCATCATCTTCTGCGTAGCGGAGGTCAGGGGTGCGCCGCGAACGTGTGTAGGATACCCCAACGTCGGGGGGTATACGAGTAGTGTCGCTTCCTAAGAGGGAAACTGCGGGGATAAGACTTTACCTTCTTCGTAGCGGATCTCGAGGGAAGAGGATTAACCACTGTCGGGGGATACCCACGGGTAGAGAGGCTCTTGTTGCCGGGTGAGCCTCTCGAGTCGGTGTAGGATGTCGTCACCGTCGGGAAACATCCGAGTCGTAGCGTTCCAAGTCCCGAATGTGTGCCGTGACAGGCGGGAGTCTAGGATAAGCTGCTCTCGATCTGGCACACAACGGGCAGGAAAATCCGCGGGCCAAAAATCCCAGGGTTGCCAGCCAAGGGGGATAAAGAAGACCGGACAACGGTCGGAGTAGACTGACCCCATCGACGGGGGGCTGTCGAGTAGAGTGCGTCCGACCCCGCGGTTTGAAGTTACAAAGATAAGACAATACCTTCTGCGTAGCGGATGCCGTGGGTGCGCCGCGTTCGTGCGTAGGATGCTCCACCTTCGGGGAGTATCCGAGTAGAGCGGTTCTCAACGAACGACAGAAGCTGTGGGGATAAGACATGACCTTCTTCGCAGTGGAAATCGTTGGGAAAGGGTTATCCCACGTTCGGGGAATACCCACGGGTAGAGTGACTTTCGACGCCGGGTGAGCCATTCGAGTCGGAGTAGAATGACGTCTTCGTCGGGAATCATCCGAGTCGTTGCGTTAAGCCCCGCGCGTGTGCCGTGACAGGCGCGAGTCTAGGATAAGCTGCTCTCGATCTGGCACACGACGGGCAAGGTGGCAAACTTCGAATCCTGAAGATAAGAGGTCGGGCCTCGAGTCGTTGGAGGAGAGGTCAAGCCTCAAACCTTCAGGCGGAGAGGTTTGTGTGGTCAACCCTATTCGCTGACCTCAGCGGCCATTTTGTTCCACAATCTCTTCATCTCTGTTCCATCCCGAGTCGTCCTACCATTCTTCTTCATCTTCTGCTTGACAATTACCCAAAATTTTTCGATAGGGCGGAATTGAGGGCAGTTGCGTGGGTTGATTTTCTTTTCGACAAAATCCACACGTTGGCCTGATACATACCACTGAAGTACCTCTTTGCTGTAGTGGCAGCATGCCAAATCTGGTGAAAACTTTACTGGTCCTTTGTGAGATCTAATGTACGAAAAAAAAACGTTGTTCAGGCACTCCTCCTTGTACATTTCGGAGTCTATGGTCTTATTTTTCACAAAAACCGGAGTTTTTCGTCCGCAGCTGCAAATACCTTGCAGATCAAACACTTTCTTGCAAACTAATCAGCAAAAACGAATTCGAACTTGCCGGGGACATCACCATGACCAGTGCACCACTGCAGTGGCCTTATAAAATTTTTGGTCAGGAAGCTGCCCAAAATCCATCTTCACGTATGTTTCGTCATCCATGAGGATGCATCCGTCGAACTTCATTGGAATCTTCTTGTATAACTTCCGGCCACGCCCTTAGGCTACTAATTTCTGCTTCAATATCCGGTTTGGTTGCTTACTGATCCGATAGGATTGTATTCCTTCGCGTAGACGAATCCTTCTGACGGTCGGCGTTTAATATTCGGTTTTCCAACGGTTAATTCACGGATATCCAATACACGTTTAGTCGATCTTAGAATCTTTAGACAGGAATGGTTACAAATCAATTTCAATCTTATTAAAGCTAACAAATTTTAAGCTGATTTTGGTTTGCTTATCATTTAGCAAAAATTGCATGATATCAAAAAAGCTGCAATTAAACTGAATTTTTTTAGGAACAAAATCGTTACGTAATGATGAGCATACCTTCCCCCCTCCCCTATGTCACAATTCGTAACGCTGCAGTCCGAAGCATACCTGAACGAAGTTGCGATTTTGAAGCAGAGTGTGGAGTGGAACAACCAGCAGCAGAAGCCAATTGCGGTATCTAGCAGCTTGGTCAAGCAGTCACCATTCGTTAATGAGTTCGGAGAGCTACGAGAAGGTACTAGAGCGGGTGGTGCAGAAACTCTGTCTTACGATGCAAAGTTCCCGATAATCCTGCCTAAGAAGCACCGAATAACAGACTTGTTGCTGGATTCCCGATCAGGAGAGCATATCAAAATAATAACTCAAACGTATCTCACCAAGATATTTACATCTGATTCAGTTATAATTAAGTACTGAAAAATTTAGATTTTAAGTTTCTCCAATCTGAATTATATCTTATTCTGATTGACAGACTTGAATGGGGTTGAGATAATTTTCAATGATAAAGAATTTTTCGGGTTGTCCCAAAATAAAATGATTATATCTTATTTTGATATATGTATAACTTTTTCTGAAACACGGACATCGAAGTCAACGGCCCAAACCGTACATTAATGAGTTTCACTCAACAGATCCTTAAAATTGAATCCAATTTTTAGGAAACCAAAAATGGAACATGGTTTTATCAAATAATATGGTTTATTGACATTCCACTAGTAATTTTTCTCGAAGCACTCATATCTTGATAAGTTATAATTTTGATAGGTTTTGTTCTGCCCAATATCAAACTATGCTATCTGAACGAGATATAATCTTGAAAGGAGCATACCTAAAATTGATATAATTTAGCTATGATCGTATAGATTTTTTGATATAATTTGAGATATTTTAACATCCTACGAGTACTGAATAATAACTCATTTAGATAGGAAAAAATTAGTATCAAAATATCTCATCTTGATATAATAAGTTTTTTCCTCCTGATCGGGTTACCCGATCAGGAGAGCATATCAAAATAATAACTCAAACGTATCTCACCTAGATATTTATATCTGATTCAGTTATAATTAAGTACTCAAAATTTTTGATTTTAAGTTTCTCCAACATGAATTATATCTTATTCTGATTGACAGACTTGAATGAGGTTGAGTTCATTTTCAATGATAAAGATTTTTAACGGATTGTCCTCTAATAAAATGATTATATCTTATTTTGATATACGAACAACTTTTTCTGAAACACGGACATCGCAGTCAACGGCCCAAACCGTGCTTTAATCAGTTTCGCTCGACAGATTCTTAAAATAGAATCCAAATTTTAGAAAACCATAAATGGAACAGGGTTTTAGAAAATAATGTGTGTTATTGACATTCCACTAGAAAGTTTTCACGAAGCATGCATATCAAGATAAGTTATAATTCTGATAGGTTTTGTTCTGCCTAATATCAAACTATGCTATCTGAACGAGATATAATCTAGATCGGAGCATATCAAAAACTGATATAATTTAGCTATGATCGTATAGATTTTCTGATATAATTTGAGATATTTTAACATCCTACGAGTACTGAATTATAACTCATTAAGATAGAAAATAAATTAGTATCAAAATATCTCATCTTGATATAATTTTGTTTTCCCCTCCTGATCGGGTACTACCATCGAATGTACGGTCATGCCGACGACAAGACCGTATTCAACGAGGTTCGACAGAAATTCCGGGTGCCACATCTACGAGTGGAGGTGCGTCCAGCTAGAAAACGCTGTATGTGGTGTCGAGTGTACAAATCAACGCCGGTCGCTCCAAAAATGGGACCGCATCTAGCAGTCAGGATGGAGCCAGGCGTGCGTCCATTTACCTACGTAGGTGTAGACATTTTTGGACCGTATCAAGTGAAAATAGGATGAAGCGTGGCTAAGCGGTGGTCTGCCTTTTTACTTGCCTTACCGATGCGTGCAAGAAAGCGATTCGAAGGTTCATCGCACGACGCGGGACTCCACAGGCAAGTCGAGAGCTGCAAGACGAGATCAGCAAGATTCACACTGAGTTCGACAGTACCTTCACGAATGCTAAAACCCAGTGAAAGTTTAATTCTCCAGCCGCTCTTCATATGGGAGGTTGCTGGGAGAGAATGGTGCGAGCAGTGAAATCAGCCCTTGGATCAGCGCCAGTAGTGAGGAAGCTAGACGACGAATCGTTTGCAACGGTGCTGGCGGAAGCAGAGATCATGGTGAACATCCGACCGTTGACTTATATCCCACTAGAGACAGCGGATCATGAGTCTTTAACTCCTAACCATTTCCTGCTGCTCAGCTCAAATGGCGTACGGGAGCCGGAGAAGCTTCCCACAGACGAAGGCATGACGTTGAGGAGAAGCTGGAACATGGTGTAGCATACCCTTGACAACTTCTGGAGACGGTGGGTTATAGAATATCTTCCAATTATCACAAGACGAACGAAGTGGTTCAAAGATGTGAAGCCGATCGAGCTTGAAGATCTGGTGTTTGTGGTTGACGAGAACGTTAGGAACCGATGGTTGCGTGGACGAGTGGTCGAAACGATTCCTGGCAGCGACGGATTTGCACGTAGAGCAGTAGTGAAGACAGCAGCAGGGATCTTG
This sequence comes from Uranotaenia lowii, assembly GCF_029784155.1. Taxonomy (NCBI): domain Eukaryota; kingdom Metazoa; phylum Arthropoda; class Insecta; order Diptera; family Culicidae; genus Uranotaenia; species Uranotaenia lowii. Next base: position 98,907,030 of record NC_073692.1, on the reverse strand, counting down.
AAGAGGCCGTGTACCAAGTTGGCTGTACTAGACGTTGAAGGATCTGGTGACGCCCTACCGGAAGTTAAGGCGACACAGGGGGAAGAATGTTCGCCGCAACAGCCTCTCGGTTGAACACAGCAATCGCAAACTACAGCGACCTGCTTCAGATGATCCGAGATGTAGGGCCGAAGGAATATGTGATGAGATAAAGTGAGAGAATAATGATTTGCAAAATTATAAGGAAGAGTGAGGATAAGAATGAAAACAAAATTAAAACTTGTGATACATTTCGGATTATGAAAGCTAGTTAGGTTGAAAACAACTATTTGGTAAAAATTTTGTATATCTCTCTATTTCAATATTTATTTAATAGTCCACAAACTTACAGGCTTAATATTATCAAGATCAGTTGATAAAAAGTTTTCTTGCCAAGTGGATTTATGATTCGAGCTGGTAATTGCGGCAATTGAATTCGATGTTGAACATACGCTTATCGTTAACTTAATTGCGGGCTAGGAAACGATTGTAAAGTGAAATTGGATGTGGAACAGTTTTTTTTAAGTCGGAGACTGAATTGTTGTAAGTCCATTTTTTCCTATTTTATAAGTTTTCCGTTATTCGATCGCACCATTCACCAAAATGGATCCTGATCTCTACCTTTCATTAACTAACACAACCCCTTCCTTTAATGCTTGAGTATGGATTCGCAGACGTATAGACGGTTTCCATAGTTTGTGATACTAACTTATCTCTGGTTCTGACTATTTCAAAACTATTTTTGGAGTATGCAGGAGCATGAGGTTGCTAGTTGAACCTAAAGAGTATCATACTAACATTCCTTCCTTTTTCCCCATTGACTACTAGGACGTGGCCGGCGCCGTTATTAATCATTTATAGAATAGGAGAGCATGAGTTTTGTACATTGAGAATGTACTGCTAATCCCAAGCACCATTCTTTTGGACTTTGTGCAAAATTGATGGCCTCGATTAATCACGGAGTAGCAACCATTGGCGAGGTAGAACTTGTTCTGCTTAGCCACGCCAGCGATCATGGAATTTGAAATGCGTAAGTTGAGTAAAGAACTAGATAAATATGTTATCAGAAGTTTCATTTTTTTTTGTATATTTTTGATGAATGATCATATCTACACAGCATTTCAAGTTCAATGATTTAAGGTGGATATGAGTAGTCAACCAAGCTAAGCTAAGCTTTATAAGTTTTCCGTTATTCAAAGTCTAAGAAAAAAAAAATTGGATAAGAGGATGTAGGTCAGCTACGGAATGCTTTAAAAAATCACTTAGTGTACGAAAAAGCTGAAGTTAGAAGCTATACGTTGCACATAATGATATATTTTTTGAATTTTTTTAAGATCATGACAACAAAAATGTATAAAAGCAGAACTTTCCGATCAACGAACCGTCAAAATTGTTTAAATCATTCCAAATAAATTTTGAAAAGAGCATTGAAAATCTGACGTAATTAGGCACATTTTTGCATTTTTAAACTGTCAAAATACTAAACACAGAATTTTTGACAAATTTTCAAAAATAGCTGTTTTTTAACTTTTTAGAATTTCGCAATTTTTTCAGTATTTTTTGTACTAAATTAATAACTACTTGAAATCTTTGTTTTAAACTGACATTTATGGTTCGTAGACAATCATATTTTTAAAATTTTACCATTGAGTCTAAAACTGTCGATAAAACAAATTGTTTTTTAAATGCATTTTTATTATTTTTTCTATCACAATTTCACTAATATCAGCAATATACTGTTGACCATGCGCAAAAATTAAGTTCAGATGATCGATAGCAAATTTATTCACCTTCGATATACAAAAAGAGATTTTAATTTAATGTTATGCAGTCCGAGATATTTGGTTCTAAGTACAAGTACTTTTTTTTTTAATTTCATATTTGGAGCATAATTCAAAAACTGTTCTACTGAGATTTTTTTTGAATTTCGGATTTCGCAGCCTATTTCATTTAAAAATTTGTCGTTGAAGTCATGATTTTTTTTTTATTTTGTAAACTAGTGTAATTTACAATCTATCGCGGCGATGAAACAAAAATCCGTAAAATTTTATGAACAGTGTTAGGCTGAAAATGTGATTGTATGGATATGGTATTCAACTTAAATGAAGTAAATATGCCGAAAGCTCGCTAATGCCTGCTATTTCGTTGTTAAAAAAAATTGAAAAACATCGGTCAACTTTTTTACTTTCAACAGCGTTTTTCCTGTGATGCAATTTGAATCTAGACAGACTCTATAAGAAAGTAAAATAAATACTTTACAGTTGGCATAAGTTGGTAAACACCTTACAAAACATTCAATAACTTCAGTGGCCTTTAGATACTAAAAATTTTAGTTAAAAACTTAATGTACTCTGTAGAGCATTTCAGTAAACTTCTGTATCTATTATTTCAAATTTCATTCCTGTAAAACTCACGTTTTTTGCTTCGCATTATCCGAGGAATTCAGCAGGAATAACTTTACATCCTACCATGTCATCCGCAGAAAGGAACGGTTCATGGAAAATTCAACATACCTTCTTCGGTAGGTATGTGCCGACTGAATGACGCCGCCTCAGGCTACGGGATAAAACTATGGTAGGAAGGACTTTATCATCCTGTCAGTAGGTACACAGCGGTTTGCTCTTATTCCATTCACCTCTCCTAGTCACCGTCACAAAACGATGACGTTGACGAATAGATACGTGGTGATGGTTGCAAATATCCTATGTACAGAATGGATGCATGGAGTAATCCTGCGGCAAAAGTAGCAGACTATGTAGCCGGAAATGTTGTGTTACGTCGTCGTCTGATGTGCTCGATGCGGTTGTCGTTTTTCTTCTGGTTGGCTGGAAGACCAAATGGCGTCGCCGGAATGACGCGACACTGTCTTCGTCCGGCGATTTTCCTATGCAATGTTGTCTTCGGAATCTGTCAAGTTGCTTGACCTGTCCCGTTTTTTTAACAGGGAACGCTCTCTTTAGAGCAGGTAATTGATTCTTTGTTTAATGTTGTTTCATTGTAAATTTTCATGGCTGCTACAGCCCACAACAACGAGCCACAAATATGCTGACCTGAATTCCTTCTCATCACGCCCTTACCGGAGCCAACTTTTATTCCTGACATTTGGTGGTCGCTCGTATACCATTTTTAATGGTCGATTCAATACCACTTTTAGCCCTTGAACAGCTGTACCAAACGCCATTCACTTTGAGTCGAGAGAGAAAAAATTTTGCCATAGCATATCAAAAGAGGGACTTACACAAAGCGAAAGGTTGAAGGTGTATTCTGATCAGCTTTTTACAACAGTTATAATTCCAGTGAAAATTGCAATTTCCGTGCGTGTTCAGTAAAGTTTTAATTGTTTTTCCTTAAGTTATTAACTACTCAAAAGAACTGTCATTCAAAATGACAAAATTTCACAAACACAACTTGGCTCACATCAGAAAGCACCCTTGATTTTTGTTATTTAGCTGCTTAGGGCAAGGCAATCCAATGCAACCGAAGTTCGAATTACAGCCACTGGAGCACTCTTCCATGATGGCTAAATTTTGTCTTCAATAAATACATAGCTACCTAGGTATGATGGAAAACGCATGGCTTCACGCGAAGTTCGCGTGCCTAGCAGTTTAGATATTGACTAAATATTTCCAGGTTCCGCTGGCTGAGCATGCTGATCTTGTCGCTGACACAAATGAACTCCATGAAGTAGGGCTTTTGCTACCGTGTAGGTATATCTCAATTAGGTTTGCTCTATTACAACATGAAACTTCACAAATTTAAAATCAAAAGAAGTATTCTAATGACTACAACAATGTTGTTCTGCATAATTTTATCGGAGTTAATTACTAATTTGATTTGGAAAACAACATACCTGAGTTGATAGACGTATCCGACGTTCTTAAAAATATTAGAAATCATGTGACAGAAAGCGGGGGGACATCCATGCCAAATTAAACCTATTTTAAGCAGACAAGGTTGTCAAAAATATAGAAAAAAAACACCCCAGGAAAAATTGAATAAACCAACCACCGACTGCCAGCTGCACTTGAACCAACAAATTACGTTACGTAAGCAAAAGTCGATCATTAAGCTGGCCCCAAGCCGGGTGCGGTGACTTGGTACAATTCTTGAAACTGTCACAGACCATCGAAAGGAAGAAAGAAAGAAATAACAGCAGAAAAAAAACACCGACTATAACAAAAAACAACAACATCTTCCGATGGTATTTTTCAACGTGAACCGCGGGCAATCGTATTGAAAATAACAGAATAAAGTTAGTTGAATTTGAATTGAGCCAACCGGAATAAAACAAAAAAAAAAACACTAAATGAGGAAAACATTTTTACGCTTGTGCGACTTGTCACCAAGAAGCAAACAAGCCAATCACACGCGGCCGACGACGGAAGGTTTGAATTGATAAAAAGCGAGTTTTCTTGTTTTCGTCATTATTATTGTAAACAACTTTTTTCTACGTTCCAACGCGTGGGCCAAGATTGCTTGAAGTCTTCGGTCTTTTTTCTACCGTTATTCGGTAGAACCACACCATATGTTATGCTGCAGCATAAATGCACATGTTGTGCGTGTGATACCGCTTTCGGCTTCCAACGGACATAAATTTCATCAAAGAACTTTTTGTGTCTTTTGCATTTCCGATGCATCGCTCGCTCGAAGTGAAAATTTAGTAATCGGTATTTTCAAAACAGCTTAGTTAGAAGAGAATTAATCGAGCAAAAAGATGTTGGTCATACGTTTTTTAGAGTAATCGTGTGACGTTGATACTTGTGAGTATAGTATAGTATAGTATAGTATAGTCTAGTATAGTAGAGAATAGTACAGTATAGTATAGTATAGTATAGTATAGTATAGTATGGTATAGTATAGTACAGTACAGTATAGTATAGTATAGTATAGTATAGTATAGTATAGTATAGTATAGTATAGTATAGTATAGTATAGTATAGTATAGTATAGTATAGTATAGTATAGTATAGTATAGTATAGTATAGTATAGTATAGTATAGTATAGTATAGTATAGTATAGTATAGTATAGTATAGTATAGTATAGTATAGTATAGTATAGTATAGTATAGTATAGTATAGTATAGTATAGTATAGTATAGTATAGTATAGTATAGTATAGTATAGTATAGTATAGTATAGTATAGTATAGTATAGTATAGTATAGTATAGTATAGTATAGTATAGTATAGTATAGTATAGTATAGTATAGTATAGTATAGTATAGTATAGTATAGTATAGTATAGTATAGTATAGTATAGTATAGTATAGTATAGTATAGTATAGTATAGTATAGTATAGTATAGTATAGTATAGTATAGTATAGTATAGTATAGTATAGTATAGTATAGTATAGTATAGTATAGTATAGTATAGTATAGTATAGTATAGTATAGTATAGTATAGTATAGTATAGTATAGTATAGTATAGTATAGTATAGTATAGTATAGTATAGTATAGTATAGTATAGTATAGTATAGTATAGTATAGTATAGTATAGTATAGTATAGTATAGTATAGTATAGTATAGTATAGTATAGTATAGTATAGTATAGTATAGTATAGTATAGTATAGTATAGTATAGTATAGTATAGTATAATATAGTATAGTATAGTATAGTATAGTATAGTATAGTATAGTATAGTATAGTATAGTATAGTATAGTATAGTATAGTATAGTATAGTATAGTATAGTATAGTATAAGTATAGTATAGTATAGTATCGTATATATTGTACTGAAACTAATATAACGATTAACAGTTGATTTTATTCATACACTGTCGCAAAATCAACACGGTTATCGAGCTTATGCACAAGCTTAAAACTACCATATTGTACGATCAATATCCTACACGCTCAACATCGAACAGTAAAAACCCGGAACTACATGGCGTGGTAGCATGTTCAACACGATGAAAATTGAGCTATCGTGTTCTAGTGGTTGCAAGCACAAGTTCTAAAGAAACAGCATACAAAGTTTGTATCCGTCGGCACTCATTGGTGAAAACAGGCTTTGAAGCGTTATTCCTTGTGTAATGTACAGGTGGTGCTAACTCTACCAAAAAGCCTGATCAATTGAAAATTATTGGATCAAGATACTAGAAAGATTCACAGTCAGATGTATTGTAGAGGTGACAAGATTTTATTGATGTACCGTTTTAAAACTATTAGCCCAAAGTAACTGCCTTATGGAACGTCTAGTGTTTTCGCTTAGAAGTGCCACAAAAATGTGCTGTCTGAGTTCAAATAAGCTCTCATATGTATGGTCTTATGACAGCAGAAGGTCGTTGACATTGGACTACGCAATAAGATTTAGTTTTAGCGACGAATTTTGGTTGTTTATTGTTAGCCCTGAAAACACGATACATGTTAATGGTTCGTAAGAAACTATATGGGGCGTTATTTTCTCCAAAAGATAGTAGTAGAATCGTGGATGGTTGTGTTGAGTAGAGACACGGTAGATGAGAACAGTGTAGCAGAAACGTTAAGGAGCATTTTTCCCTCCATTGCCAGTGTGGTAGATTCGTGGAACGGATTCATGATTGCAAAGATCAATGGCATCTTCTGCAGCTACTACGCTGCACCAGCGCGGGAAGTCCAACACCATGTAGGATGACCTGAGGTAGTATTGGATAGTCGCTTCCTCGCATAGGGTCAACGTTGTCAGATTGCAAACCGCTCAAATCCGTAGGTTTGACGAAAAATGTAGTGATTTTGCCAAATTGGAATTTGATGATTTTTTTTTATCTTGTTCCCAGCAAGAAAAAATTCATTCCCGTTCATCGATTCCGCCTCCAAATGAATAAATGAGTGATTTTCCGTAGGCGCACCGGCTTTGAGACTCCGAACTTAGAATATTTTCGGTCTATTTTGTGTCGAAGTCCCTCTTCACGAACCAACACAGTTTTGAAGTTCATGTTTCCTATGGTTGGACGCAATTGCTTTTGAATGTGTTGGCATTGGGCGACCTGCTTGTTCAATGCTGGTTGTTATTGTTGATATTTTTTAAAAAGAGTTCAGTTTCATTCGTACTTCGAATCCGTACAGACTTCGTGGGTGCACGTTCTAGTTTTTTTTTAAACGCGAAGTGTGAGATGAAGTTGTTATTAGTTTTTGCGGTGTTGAAAGTGTCAAGTGTAATCAGATAACATAGGAACCAAAAGGAACACAGATTTTTCTATGTAAGTAACTTGAATCTTTAATCTGATACTTAACCGTAAATTCTGAATTCCAAATTCACAGTTGAAAATAAAATCAAAATGCAACGTGAGTTCGGAATTTCGAATTTCATATTTATATTCCTGAACTGATTTCTAACCTCACAATCATGCATAATACCAGCAATTTTAAAATTGGAAATATCAATATATAATTCAGAATTTCAGGTCGGGTTGGAAATTTCTTATCTAAGGATCTTATCTCGGAATACCAGGAGCTGATTTCAGCTCTCAAATTTCTTGTTTCTTTAGTTGAAAATTTGAATTTTCATTCTTTATTTGCATATCTACATTTTCTTATCTTGGAGATGTGATCGCAGCCGTGGCTTAGTCTAACCTTTTCAAAAATCTATTTCGACAGCTTCAATGTCGATTTTATTTCCAACATAAATTAGAACAATAAAATATTTGCAATCTTTATCTGAATTTGAAATCTAAAAATAAAAAGTATTGAATTCAAAATGGATGAGTTTCTTCTGACAAAACGATATTCCGAAACACTAAATGAAAATCTGAAAAATCGAATATCTAATTCAGATTCCGAAATTGAATCCGGCTTATAGAAAGTATTTTCTTAATCTTAAGCTAAACTCTGAATCTGAAATCTGAGTCTAAAAACTGAAACTGAAACCTGAATATGAAGTGCGAATCGGAATTCTGAATCTGAAACCTGAACCAGAAAATTTAATTTGAATTCTGAAATTGAAAATTGAAATGGAAATCTGAATCTGAAATCTTTTCTAAAATCTTCATTTGAAATCTGAAATCTTGATCGGAAATCTGAATCTGAAATCTGAATCTGAAGTCTGAATCTGAAATCTGAATCTGAAATCTGAATCTGAAATCTGAATCTGAAATCTGAATCTGAAATCTGAATCTGAAATCTGAATCTGAAATCTGAATCTGAAATCTGAATCTGAAATCTGAATCTGAAATCTGAATCTGAAATCTGAATCTGAAATCTGAATCTGAAATCTGAATCTGAAATCTGAATCTGAAATCTGAATCTGAAATCTGAATCTGAAATCTGAATCTGAAATCTGAATCTGAAATCTGAATCTGAAATCTGAATCTGAAATCTGAATCTGAAATCTGAATCTGAAATCTGAATCTGAAATCTGAATCTGAAATCTGAATCTGAAATCTGAATCTGAAATCTGAATCTGAAATCTGAATCTGAAATCTGAATCTGAAATCTGAATCTGAAATCTGAATCTGAAATCTGAATCTGAAATCTGAATCTGAAATCTGAAATCTGAATCTGAAATCTGAATCTGAAATCTGAATCTGAAATCTGAATCTGAAATCTGAATCTGAAATCTGAATCTTTATTTTGAAATTTTTAATTTGAATCTTAAATCTCAAATTTCAAATCAGAATCTTTATTCTGAAATAAGTAATTTGTATCTTAAATCTAAATCTAAAATCTGAGTCTGAATTTGAAATCTGAAATTTTATTCAAAATCTAAAATCTGAATCAAAAATCTTAAAATAAAATCTGATTCTAAGTTTCAAATTTGAATTCTTAAATTTCAAATCTGAATCTGAAGTCTGAAATATGAAATCTTAAATATGAATCTGAATCTTAAATCTGAAAATGGAAGCTGAATCTAAATCTCAAATTTTAATTCTGATATTAGAAATTTAAAATCTGAAATCTGAAAACTCAAATCTCAAATTTGAATCTGAAATCTGAAATCTGAATTTTAATTCTGAATCTAAAATTTGAAATCTGAATCTGAAAGCTGAATCTAAATTTAATTTCGATTATCTTAAACAAATTTCTGAGTCGTGCATTATGAATTTCGAATTCATCGTTGAAAAATAAAATAAAAATGCAACTTGGATTCAGAAGCTTTAATTTCACTTGATTATTCCTGATTGTTTGCTTAATAGAATAATCCTCCTCCTCAACTTATCACTTTAAATCGAACAAAATAATTAAAATGAGATTCATGTTAAAAATTATTATTTAATGTTAAAATTTTCACAACTTACTCTGCAAAATTTCGTAACAAATCCGAAATTCCTTTTTCAATCAATGTTGCAGAAATGGGTATATTTTTTAAGTGGTTGTATTTTTGATTTAGTCACCAAACTCCCCCAATGATTTCCATCGGCAAACCAACAAATCATCGTTATCACTCGCGCACCAGACGCGCGCCGAATTGGAACATCCACATACAAATCATGTGCTGGTAAATGGAATGAAAAGGACGCGCATCGGGAAGGAAAAAGCCGAAGGTCCCATCTCATCCCACGTATGCACACTCTTCGGGCATCGCACGATGTCCGAGGGGCGTTTCTTCCGCATCGATCGGAGCTTTCGGAGCTTTCTGATGAATCACAAGCCACTCACTTGAAGGTCGCGTTCATTTTGAGGCGGCTCCGGCTGCAATTTTTGTTTCAACTGCAATTTCGCATTTGCGCTCCGGATTTATTTCGCTGCGAAGCGGAAAATTCATTTAAAAAATCACTGGGTTTTCGTGCCTCTCTCGCCAAGAGCAGATATTCTTGGCTCTGCGGCTAAGTGTTCGAGCGGGTTGTGATCGATCTATTTTTTGGGGAGGTTCCTGGCCCCGATTCGCGGATATGATCGACTCCCGACGGGTAGAGGGCCTTGATCCGTAATCATGTGGTGCCCAGTGGTAAGGCCTCAGACTGAGTCTCGAGGAATCGAGACGGAGAACACGTTAGATGATGCGAGTATCTCCAGACTCGAGGAGAGGCGAGTTGTTCACGTCTCGAATTAGGTCAAGAGACGGATTGAAAGAGGGACCTCAAGACACGAGGAGAGGCGAGTTGTTCTCGTCTCGAATTGTGTCAAGAGGGATGAGCGTAAGAGGGTCAAATTGTGACAAGAGGCCGAATGTGGGTCTCGAGTCACGAGTAGCGGCGAACGGATTGCCAACCCGTGAGTCGCGAATCGTGACAGTAGAGGTGAAGAACTTTGCTAGTGTAGAACGTACAAATGAGTATTGCCGTGGAGCGCTTTGCGCGAGTATGGTCTCCCATCATGGATACAGCCTTCGTAGAAGATCCGGATGGGAATTATGCCCAGAAGCCCCAGGTGGACTTTATGGTGTAAGGGTACATAGTATCATGAGTCATCAATTGCACCCATGGACCCAGAATAGCAAACTGGGGGGACGCGGTGGCTCGCCGTGCCTTAGAATACAATCCGTAAAACCCGTGGACATCACCCGTGGAGGTTTGCGTTTTGGGAGTGGTATTGGCTTCATGACGACTCATCTTTTTACGATCTCTTTTCTACCTAGAACCATCCGCCATACCCCAGCATTGCTTTCTATATCGGCATCCCCGTAGTCCGTGTCCTGCCTTTTCTTGGACGAATTGTTTACGACGGGCGAGTCACGATCTCTTTTCGTGGTTCTTCTCGGCTTGGACTCCTTCGCAGGTCCTTGAGAGGCGTCCAATTATGCATCATTCTCCCCGGCTTCGGCTTTCCGCCCCAGCTCCGTCCGTTCCTTGACGGCCTTCTGCAGAAGCACTATCAATTTCGGCATCCAGGTCTTGAGGTGAGTCCCCGTGTCTGGTGCTTCGCACAAACTTCTGCATGTTTGTCTGCAACTTCTGCATCGACCATGTCGGCTGCCTCTAAATGGCCATACTTTTTATTCCGCTTGGTGCACCTCTTCCTACTACTAGGACATCCGGCAACTGCTTTTGCTGGAAATTACTGAGGTTTTCAGTGGATCCATCTACGGTTGGGCTTCTCCCCACTTCCTGGGCAATCTTCCTGCCAATCTCCTTTTCCAGCTCCTTTAAGACCTTCGAGCTAACGTCTGTTGTCTCGACGTTGCTTCTGTTTTTGGTGTTGTTATTGTTTATATTCATCATTAGTACCACGAGTAGCAAGAGAAATATGCGGTCCCCTGACCGGGCTACCATGAGCGTGGGCAATTTTGGGTCGTTGTATCCAATAAGTTCCATTAGAGAAGTTGGAGTTCGTTGCATATTTCTATACCTTATAGAGGAGTTTCCGTCAGTTCCGTTTGCATAATCCATATCCGTGGCAAGCGTCTTTATAAGAGGGGTTTCTATCAGTTCCGTTTGCATTTCCGTTGCATATGTCTTTTGGAGGGTTCCAATCTATTCGGACCACATAATCCAAATTCGTTTGCCGATGTCATATAGACTGTTTACGACATGGATCAGTGAATCCGGAGATAAGCTGCTACCCTACAGCGTGGACTGTTGCGACTGGGTACGCAGTCGGCTCTCGGGTTCTGCTGTTTGACGTGGCGTTGATGCCATTCATCGAACGAGCGTTTCCACTAGAGACTGGTAATGTATTGGAGGCTTTGCGGGATTGGATTTGATGGACCCCAGACATTATCGAGCTTTGTGCTAGCTGCTTGAAAGCTAGATGATAAGAAACAGTGCCAATCCAGTGAAGAGAGTCACCTGTAACAGATGTCTAGGATAGTCCTCAAGTCCTCTATGGACTGGAAGTCTGCCACAGAACGCTGGGCTAGAGCCTAGACGACAAACCCTGAATTCATGAAGCAATGCCTATAGAGTTGCACTGTTGAGATTCGGAGGCCCAAGGTCACCAAACGTTAAGTGTCCGGCAAATCTTAAGCGTGTGTTCCCGCTGCATGGTGTTGATATGGAAAAGAGTCTCGATCTTCTCCTAAACTGTGGAAATCTCCGTAGTTGTTATAACCGCAATCGGAAAATTCTGCAGGTCATCCAGGATCATACAGACCTGTTTGTCTGCTGGCTTTATTCTGTTAGCAAGATTTTGGAGAAGATAATCATCAACCGATTGACGATATCTGCCGGAGGAGAAAGAGGACTTCTACAAGGGAAAGTAGTTCTCCGTAAAGAATGCCTTCAACAACGTCAACTAGAGTGTTGGAGGTCCACTTATTTAATCCTTCGAAGCGTTATGGCAATCACAGGATTAAAGAAGTGAACCTTCAGTTAGCGAACCATAAATATGAAGTTCTACAGGAGACAAACAGAAGCTGAAGGAGTGATAGTTTCCAACTGACTATGTTTTGGTACACATGTCAAATACTGTTGAAAGAGCGCATCGTAAATCATCGGACGAATTTAGGTCCAAAGGGTATTAAGATATTTCTCCTCGGAAGTGTAGTTTCGTCGAAACATCGATATGGAGGAGCAAACAAAAATTTAGTCCTTGAGGTAATAGCCTAGCAAGTTTCCTGTGTCTTAAGAGGTATCTCAGCAAATCAAGCCTTTAAGACATCGTTCTGACTTAGGGTAAAAAGCAAGAGCTGTTAGAGGAGTACGTAAAGCCTCACGAAGAGCGTCAATATTCAAATGGCAGGATCAATGAACCCCTTCTGTTCAGTCCGACAAGCGGACTGAGAATGGACGCAAGAGTGCCGCACCAAGAGAGCAAAACGGTTGCTCTCACTGAAAGCGAGATGTTTGCGCCTGGAATGTTCTAGGCGGTTCCATCTGGCGCGAGCACGTGTTTGTGTGTTTGCTCATCAGCCTATTTAAGGGCGCATTCTTTATGCGCCTATGAGTCAGTTGTAATCAAACCGTCAAGAAGGTCGGATGTGTAAATAGTGTATATAGTAGTGATAAGTTAGAGAAAATAAAATATAAAAAGTAAATCAAAATAAGTGCCTTCTTCTTCGCTGCTTCGCTCCGTCGCCTTGCTCCCGGGTCCAGCTGCCACAATCGGCTCTTTTCAGAGCCCCCATCCAGAAAGAGTTTTGGATCTCGGTCAACCAGGCGATCGAGATCCCCCCGAGCCTCGGCCGCCAGGCAGCGTCATGAGGACCTGCCTCCACTGATGGGACAACCATGCGTGGTTGTCCCTTCAGGTCCAATCCCACGAGGGGAGCGGACCATCAGTGGTAGTTTTCCCGAGCGCTCACATCGACCCGGCCTTGGCCCCCAGGCAGACAGTCTGCGGACCTGCCTCCACTGTTTGGCAACCACCAGGGGTTGTCAAAGCCCAATCCCAGAAGGGGAAAGGGCAAGCAGTGGTAGTTTCGTCAAGACCCCTCCCGAGTACAGTCCAATGGCTTTTCATGGCCACAACACCTTCAAAAAACACAAGATGGACGTATTTTTTGAAAAATTGGCACACACTAATTGCTATTTGCTGCCACTTGACAGTCTCGAGTTACTAGAAGGTCGTTTATACTAGCCTTAAGATGACGGATGGGCAATCCCGTAGAGTACGATGTCTATGTTTCGATTTTTTTTTTAGTTTGCCTAATTTTACTAGAATCCCAGTAACTTCGATAGCTTCTTGCTGAAAACTTTTAAATATTATTGCTACACTTTGACCGATTACAAACAATCAACAGCAGGAATGTAATTTATTTTTGCCACTTGACTGTGGTGGAATGACGGACGGCGGCGTGCAAATTTGCCCAGCTGCGTGTCCCGGAGAAATGTGCAATACACCCTTCTTATGATGAATGGCATTTCATTCATGGCTGTCCATCAATCTAACACGAGCAGCTCGTAAACAAACGTAGCCATATGTAGTATGATGACTGTCTGTGCCCGAGTTCTTATCAGGCATTGGTCCGCCCTTCCGCGCGAGTCCTTATTGTGATGTGGTTAGTTGCAAATTTGATTGAACGCCGCCAACAACGAGGAATTGTATGAACATTTGAAGGCAGTGAATTTATCACAGGATGAAGCGAACTGTCTGAATAATGTGGGTCATTTTCATTGATGTTGTCGAATTGCAAAACACAAATTAAAATCAGGAAAAAAAAATGATAGCAAAACAAATTTTAGTCTAGAATAAATATATTTCATTTCTCGAAAATGGCTGGATATTTTTGTGATTATTGATTGTCATCTAAGTTCCACCAACTCTACCAACAATATTCGAAAATAATATTGAACATTCATGTCCATATAGTTGCCAGAGAATGCAAGAGAAATCATTAATGTACTAGTTCTTCAAATTCATTTGAAAATATTAAATTCTAGTGAATGATGTAACAAAAACAAATCATTCCAAGCAATTGTGACGAAAACCCCATGAATAATGAAGCAAATTCGCAATATAAAAAGGAAATAGTCTTTCTTAGACTCCACAATTCGTTCAATGTAAAAAAAACGTCAGTGCCCTTGGATCTAGATTATGTCGATAGGGCAAGGTGCTAAGGTGGCAAAAACGGAAACCTCTGGAGCCAATTCTCCGCAGTTTCGTTGTCAGAATGTATAAGAAAGAATTCCAAAAATCCATCAATCATCCCCATTTCCCGCATAGATACTTTGGCTGTCTGCCGCCTTTCAGTTATACTATCGCATCCGATTTCTTGCGGTTTATTTTTTCATCCGCTATTTCCTATCATCGTGCCACCACGCCACACTATATTTAGTGCCAAAGTGTAATTCTACCTTTATCAATCTTAGTTGAATGGATTTAACGACTACCTTCAATGGACCGATGTGATGGTGGTGTTTTTTTTCTTCGAAACGGCCTTTGCAAAAATAAGCAAATGGATTCTATTCACACAGCCTGAGGATTTTTTATGCCGGCCGGCGTTCTTGATACGCTTTAGTAGGGTGGTTCTTTACTTGTGTTTTCCAAACACAAAATATTAAAAAAAAAAATTAGCGACCCACAAATTGTCAGCATTTTAGACACCTGCAACATAAGACGTTTTTGGACAATTGCTTTTGTGAGATTTTCAAGATTCTATGTAATATTTCGAAATCGAATTTATTGGTCTTGGTTTTTGAATCGGAATTTAAACCACTATTTGTGTACCACCTAATTTAGTAGAAGTCGTTTATATTCACTATCCAAAGTCATGGATACTATTTGGAGCGCTACAATGCAATGAATGATATCATCGTCTCCAATATCGGTAAGTGTGGAATGATAGTTTTCTTTGGAATTGTATCCCTTTTTAAACGTTTCATAATGCTAATAGCTTTCGGCCATCCATTTGAAATCGTTACGGTAACTAAGAACATCTGAAGAAAACATACGTATAATAGTATAAATAAACCGTAAAAAATGAATCATTTTTCAGAATTGATTACAGACACTATTTATTCATTACAACTAGGTACCGTTTTTGAAAAGAATTCCCGACTAGAGCATATCAGCTATGTTCATTGAGTGCAGTTGATTTGCTGATGTGAATACTGATTGATGACGCTAAAATTGATTCGTTATCGCAGAAAATTTCTAAAGAACAGATTTTTAACGAAACATACCAGCTGTAGTATTAAGATCTAATCATGTACTTTTTTACATACCTGAAAAGAAAAAAACAGAAACAAAATCTTTAATTTTTTTTTATTAAAACAATTAAAACAGTATATAAAAATGTGTTTATTATTGTATTATTTATTGTATGTCTAGGTTATTATTGAGATTTTTAAAATAAAAAAAAATTTAAAAGAAAATATCTTGTTTCGCTATAGCCAAACATCAAAGGGCAGATTTATCATGCATTCTATATCATTTCATTTTTACCGCCTTAAAAAGGAACAAATTTTTCCTAAAATTACTTTAAACATTTGGGAATAACTTTTACATCAAGTGAAATAAAAAAAAGATTGTTCAATGTTTTCATTGAAAAAAAACTTTAGATTTTTGAAGTAACAAATTTCCTACAGTTTGTTTCAACGGAGTTTTTACAAGATTGCTATAAGGGCTTTTCTTAAACTTGGGATCTAAATTTTCAAAAAAATTATTTTAATGAAACTGTAAATTCTTTCAAGTTTATGTTATTTCTTTGCAATATTTTTCTATGACTTTATATTAAATTTCGTTGTTGTACTTTTAATATTTTATTTTCAATATTTAAGTGGATATGAGTAGCCAATCAAGCTAAGTTAATATGTTTGTTCTGTTCATATTTTTTGGATTGGATTTTTGTTACATTATTTATATTTATTGTTTTCGATTTTTTGTTGTTTTATTTTCAATTTTTAATTAAATATTTGCAATTATTTTTCGGTAGGTACATATGTATTCCTAAGTAAAACAGATTAAGCTAACAATTTTATTACGGCATCCTATATCCAGCTAGTTTTATAACAATTTTATTATGCTCATGAAAATACATAGATTTTTGATTCAACCATTTGTTTTCAGGTATTTCTGAAAACGCTGACAAAGCTTTTACTTAATATACCGTTTAGGTTGTTTAGAGAGAGTTTTGAATGCTCTATTAAAACTCTAATAAAACATAAACTAAGAGGCTTGTTTCAAGCTTTTTTTCACTGTTTTATGAAGGCACGCAATACTTGATTTTAAAACCGTTATGACATTACACTCAGCCGAAAAAGAAACGTTAAATTCACCTAGATTTTCACGTAGGCACTCATTACGTGAATTTTTGCTTGGTTTACGTGAAGCACTTGAAAGCTAATACGAAATCACTTAATCCTTACGTGAAATTCCGATAGTTGTCATGCTTCAAAACAAAGACACGTTCGATTTACGTGAAAATCCAGTGAACCGCCAATCACAAACGGGTTTGTTGAATTCTATGTGATGTTCACTTAGCTCTGAATGGCTCATTTGCGTAAAATCTATGTGAAAGAACGAAGGTACCCAATATGGCGCGCGTGAATTCAAGTGCTATCGACTGTCGTAAAGAGCAGTTTTTTATTGCGATGGAGAAGATGTATTTTCGTAAGTAGTAAAAATATCATTCTTTGGTTGTTGTTTATATATTTTGCCATTTAAATAGGATGCGGAATTGGAGCAGCTGGGACGATCAGCCAACCGCTAAATGAAATACATTTTTAGAGATTTTGTGAAGTGAAGAAATGTAAAGTGAAGTTAAATTGTGAATAGTTGTGTATACTTATTTATGCGGGCAACTAAACAGTTATTGTGATGATATAAATTCAGGTAAATAAAATCTTTTTTCCGAATAAATTATTTATAAATTCAGGTAAATAAAATCTTTTTTCCGAATAAATTATTTATTATTTCATTGATGCGAAATACAACACGTTCATATTTTAATTAAATCTACGTGAAAAGTATGCAGTAGATCGAATCCTTATTCAAATCCAATCTACGTTATTTTCCCGTACGCTTCACTCACAACTCATATGAAAATTACGTGAATTCTGCTTGCAGCGCGAGTTCTGTTTGGTACCAAAAATTCACGTAGATTTCACGTGATTTTCATGGTGGCAAAAATCTATGTACATTTTCACGTAGCGTTCATGTGAAAAAATTTTTCGGTGTAGGTGACAGTTCTCGATCCAGATGTCGAAACCGTACACGCTTAGACTAGATTACACATATTTGAATTGGAACTCGCATTTTTACACATTTTTGATAAGTCATGTGTGTTGTTTTTGAGTTGAATAAAAAAAGTATAAAAATTTTTGAAATACTTCAAATCACCGGAAGTGGTATTAATAGCTCTACAATATAAGTATTCAATTAAAGGGCTCAACTAATAGGAGAGAAAATTTGTTGCTTGACGCCATCATTAATCTAAGATGGCTACTTACGCTTTTCTTTTTAAATCTGTAAATTACTGAAAATCGAGGAGAATCCGAATTTCACTATCTGACAACATCTTGAAATCTTTTCTTTTAAAACCTTTATATTACTGATAATCGCTTGAAACTCCCATAACATGGGTATTGGTTGAAAGGGCTTATCAAGAAAAAGTCGAAATGGCGGCTTCCATTGAACTTTAAATGCTTTGAATGACTAAAAACCGCATAAATCCCGCACAATATGAGAATTGGGTGAAAGTGCTAAACCAGAAAAAGTCAAATTTCGCTATCTGGCGTCATCTTGAAATCCGCTTAATTTAAGAATGCTATAAATCACTGAAAATCGCAGTAACGCATGGTTTATAGAAGCTTTATAACAGCTTTGGAGGCCAAAATTGTACAGCTTGACGATTTTATTGAAGATCTAATAAATTGTCATGAAGATATCTCTTGAACAGTACCTTTTAGCTTAGCTATAAGCTTTATAAGACTTCTGGTGATGTACACATTTGAAGTTTTATGCTATAGGACTAACAAAGTTGTGCCGAGCATAATAAAGCTGAAATTGTTACTTGAGTAATGTTAAATTTTTATTTCTTTGTAAGTCTTTTGCTCTTGAATTCAATTTTTTATAAATTTTATGATCATTATAAACAAAAAGTTTAAACATTGCTTTTTTAAATGACTTTTTTGTTTTTGTCGTTTTGTATTTTTTTTTAACAATGTTTGTTTTATTTCATCATTTTTTGTTTAATTTTCTAATTTAATTAATATTTCTGTTTTATTTTTTTTTGTCTTTGATTTATTTTTTCTATTCTATTTGTTTGTTTCATTGAACATTTTTACTTTTATTTTTTTTTTAATTTATTTAGTTTTTTTTTGTTTCTTCTTCTACTTATTTTTGTATTTTTTTAGTATGTCCATTTTTTGCTGTTAATTTTTAGTTTTAGTTTTTTTTGAGTTATTGTTGATTTTTCTTGTTCTATGGTTTTTCTTTTAAGACATACACCGTCTTAGCCGATTTAGGCTTTACAGACTGAATGAACGACGTGGACAACTTAACTTTTGTTTTTTGATTTATTGTTTATTGTTCAAATAGTTGTTGTTACATTGTTTTTTTTTCTCCTCTATTGTTGTTTGTTACCTTTTAGTTTTTTATTTTCTAGTTTATTTTTTTTTTTTTAATTTTTTTCAATTTTTTTTTGTTTTTAAATATTTTTGTGTATTTTTTCGTTATTTTCAATTTATTTTTCGTTAATATTTTAGTATTTTTTAAATATTTTTTAGCTTATGATATTTTCATATTTTCATTAGCTTTCTCTAGATTTTTGTTCTTTTCTAATTTGAAGTCTTTCCTTTACAACTCAAAGTTGAAACATCATGAGTTAAAGGATGATAAAAAAAAAGTTATACAATCAAATAATACATTGGAATCGATTAGACAAAAATTTGTACGAAAAAAGGTCTATGTTATCTGCATTCCACAAAATCGAAAAATTGAATTATTCTGGATATAAAATTTGATAAATAAATTATGTAATATAAATAATGATGTTCCCTAGTTCGTTTTTCACTGGTATAACTGTTTGAATGTTCGATAAATTGGATTCGTAAGACTGAAAATAATTCTAGGATTTTTTGGTAACATTTTTATTTGTTCCAAATTCCACATTAAATACACCATATCTCTAGACCTTAACAGCGTCAAACTGTTGATCAATGAAATATATAATGAATGTTAAGAACTATTCATAAAAAACTGAAGATAAGAATTCTCAAAATTTATAATATATGCCTTCTTAACAGCTGATTGATATCTGAGAATGGTTGTATGAAATCATAACTAAATTCTGATTTTAGAAGTAAAATTCTTTAGCTGCACAGTTCACTCGTTTTCTTTATCGGAGCTATCAATTTAATATTCAATTCTTACTTTTTATTTCTTGTTAGTTAGATGCAGATAATACTTCGATATTCTTAACTTTCTGAATATAAATCTGAAACCAAACTTTTTCTACTATTTTTTTTGTTCTGGAATCTTTCATTGGATTGTGCTCCATTTTTGTATTTCGATGCTAAATATGTATGCTGATTTATTTTCTAAATATGTAATGCTGGTTTTTCATTGCTTCTCAAATCAAACGGAAGACGTATGTATGTGAATATTTTGCTGCTGTTCAATAAATTACGCTAAGCTTGAAATTTTTAACTAAAACAATAAAATTTTTAACTATTACAAGAGAAGAGAAGTGAACTGTAGGGGAGAATGAGGATACTTGATCCCTGGGGATACTTGATTCCCTAGCTATATCTCGAAACTGGAATGTCTTACAAAGATCAAATGTTCTAGAAAAATGTGCCAAAATGAGCAAAATAACAATGCGTGTAGTATAAATTTTTTTAACAAAATAATTGTATGAGTAATTGAACTTTGATTCAAAAATTTCACAAAATGTAACTTGAAGATCTTTGTTCATCACTTCAAAATGTTCCTTACATGGCAAAATTATGAAAAAAATTTTGTTCCAATGTATCAATCGTTCGACCGTAAAATGAACTTCACAATGCCATATTTTCAAAGCAATGGAAAACTTTCAACTTTTTTCAGAAAAAGTTTTCTAAAATGTTGATTATGGGTACAATTGATCCCCCTTCCAAACGGCATATTGTTCTTCAGAATTGATCGTTATGATTGCTGATTACGAAATTACTAATATTTATCCAAAAACTAATATTTATCAAACAATTGTCTGAAGTAAAGAGCAAAAATAATTAATTTTTTCTTAATTATAAAAAATAGCGCCTTTAAGTATGCAATGTTATTAGCGTTGAGACAAAGTTATAGAATTTTCTTCTAATGTCTGCTATAAATTGTGGAATAAGAACAAAGATGACTAAATAGTGAATTAACATTCAACCTTGGGGGTTTGTTTGATTTTAATACAAGATTAGGGCTTCCTGAATAAAAGATCAAGTCTTCTTCAATAGGGGATCAAGTCTCGCCTAACTTCAGAAAAATCGCATTTTTTTCACTCCCACGAAAATGCTTCTAGTTCATCAACGAGTTCAATTATCGTTCTAATTTTTGGAGCATAGAAACTTGAAGTTACAAGCTGTCAGAAAATGTCAAAGAAGGCGAGTTGCTAAATTTTTCCAAAAAAAGGAGGAAAATAAGAAAAGGGGATCAAGTATCCCCACTCTCCCCTATTGATACACGTTTTGGCAGCAATAAATCGTATATCTAAATATACGATTGAAAAATAAATATTTTTCGATTACAAACTGATGATTTCCTTTGTAATTCCAAATATTCAACGTAACTTTTGACATTCCTCAAACAATTGATTTGGCTATCTATTCTAACGAAATGGAATGTATGCATTCTTGATTGCCTCTAACTTTTATGTACATATAATGATCTACTTAGCTCCGAAGATTAATGCTGCTCCCACAAGTGGAGATCTGTTTTATTTCTCTGCCGAGTTCAACCATTTTCATCATCGTCGATTAATCGCGCTCACCCATTAAGGCCAGCAGCAGCTCAAAGAGCCAGGAAATATCCAATCTATGTGACCCAATTTTCCCCGTTTCTTCAGCGATAGTGAAGGAGGTTCAAAACACACAACACTATGTTGCATCGATGCCGTTCTGTTAAAAATAGACGCAAAAAAATAACAATCTATATGAAGGAAAACAACTCTTACAGGAGGGAAAAAAAATCAAAACAAAAATTAAAACCCCCACAACTTTTACCCGCCCGCGGTTTTCTAGCTAACTGGCTTTGGGTCAATATTTCTGGTGCATCTCGTCTTGACATTCGTGCGATTGTTTTGGTGGTGCAATGACGGTTCCGAAAATAATCCAGATTCAAAGTCATTCAGACGTAGCAGAAATTTACTCTAGATCTATATGCTACTATACTGCCCCTACTCGCATAACAGTCCCATATGAATTTTCGTCATTTTTCATCTAACCTGACAGTTCGTCATTTTGAACATTTTACTTCAAAATAAAACAATAAAAAAAGAGACTTTGTTCTAGAAATTACGAAAAAAATATCAACTAGCGACTGTCCCATATGAAATATACCCGCATAACAGTCCCATATGTGAAATACCACGGATGTAGTTACCTTACTATGTTTCTTTCGGTGAAATGATCTTTGATTTATTGCTTTAAGTCATTAAAGCAAGATGCAACTCACTTGATGTCGAATTATGCACATTACACAGTAAATTTAACTACAGTTTTTGAAAGGCAGGCTAAGATAAAGGAAGGATGGTCTTCCTGTGAGAAAAACTACCAGAAACAACTAAAAACCATGATAAGATTCAACTTACAATATGGAATTCACAAACTACATTTACAAGTTCAGAAATGATCAAATTTAAGTCTTAGAAGGTAGCTTGGTGAGCAAACCATATTCTGTATGGGACTGTTATGCGAGTAGATTTGAGAAAGGTCTCCAATATGCTCGCATAACAGTCCCATAACAAACAAAAAGTGTGCTCCAGACCTTACCAGTTGCCAAATTCCGAAAAATTCAGGTCCTACGATTTATTATGACAACCTAGAACATATTCCATTAAACGATTTTTGTTTATGCTGAAAGCTGTGGTCACGATTTAAAAATGTATTCCAAAACAGAAAAAGCTGATTTTCTCGCTTGCTCGTTTTTGCATATGGGACTGTTATGAAAGTAGGGGCAGTATACTGTGTGTAAATCGGAGGCCTTAGGGCGAAGACTTACAACCCACAACATCAGTCAGACTTTGCCCTGGGGACCTCCGTTTTCTGTGGGTGTGAATTTACGTGTGCACATTACATCCATCTTCGGTTTAATGTTGGTACTAGGGCAGATTGAAAAATCTTAGTTTACACATTTGTTTTTTTTTTCTCTCTTTATAATATGGAAGACGAATGGAGGAAAATGCACTGCAGCATCTTTTCTCGGGAGATGTTTCTTCTCTAGAAAAAGTTTTGCTGCCGATGCATTCGACTCACTTGTGTACACTTGAGAAGCGAGAAATTCCTCATGGAATCCTAAATCTTCTCAGAGTAACTAAAAAGGCGGCTTCATCTTTAAATGAGATGAGAAACCCTCGACTGCACACACTTCTTATTTATAGACTGCCTTTTTATTCATCATGATCATTCCATTAAGAAATTTAAAAAAAACTTTCAATCGCAATTTAAACCAGATTTAACTCACAGTTCAATGTTAGAGTATAATAATTTCTTGAACATTTCAACACTGATAAAAATACTTATAAAAGCAAGAATTACACAACAACGTGGGAAAAGCATCTGAAATGACATACATGAAACTAAGATAAGGTCTAGGCATCGTCGTATCTGTTCCGTAAGTCACACAGCCAATGTTATTGTTTTCCCTTCAGAACAAAACAGTAAATAAACCGTAAAGCGCAGCGCAGACCGGTGACGCATTAGACACGCCGCGATTAGTTTACATTTCCCATCTCACAACTAGAGATTTCTATATTTGCATTAAATACAAAGCTATAAGGCCCACGAGAAAACGTCTTCGCCGTTTGCTGTTTGACGCTCTAGGAAGAGTACGTAAACATACTTACTTTAGTATGTATTTCGAATCGAGTCGCAAAGCAAAACTTTCTTTATCAAGATGAGCGCAATTGAGGATGAAAATATTTGCACAACTATAGCTAAGAGGAGGACCACCACCAGAGTAGTGCTGAGAAAAACGAACGTCTTCGGTGTTTGGGGTTCTGTTTTCCACGCAGAAGATTAATTGTGGTAGATCGTCGGGGAAGAGGCTTGATACGAAAGATCCAGTAATTTGTTGCATTCGGTAATGGTCATTAGAAACACTTTCTTCTGCCGTACAGTAGCGCTTCATTTAGATAATTAAGAGATTGATATGGGGATGGGAACAAAAAGTACAACTTTACTTTGGTAAACTTGAAAGCTATGTATTTTTGTTTTGTAACGAATATTTCTTACGTGAGCTTTATTAAGTCGTATGAAACAAAATGTAAACAAACAGTTTTATTACGAAAAAATACAAATGCTGACATAAACTAGCCACAACTTCTTTTCATTCAGAATATTTGTAGCCTGGACAACATATTCTGTACGTCAAATAAAAATTTTAAAGTTGTTGATAACTTTTGCAGCAGTTTTCTGTGAATTCTTAAGGTGTTTCATACGACGTAATGAAAGCTCAAGCGAGATTTATTTTCATGAACCATTTGTCTGTGCGAAATATATTACTCTCTTTCTCTTTGAACATCAATAATGGCGCCGGCCACGTCCTAGTAGTCAAATGATGGATTTGAAAAGAGAGAAGAGGATGATAGAATAATTTTGTGCTTTAGGACCGAGGTTACATCTGCATCTTGGACAATAAATTGGTTGGAGGAATGGGAGAAAAGGATTCGATCAGGATACAATTTTGACTTTCGTTATCACATTCTCTTGTTTTATGCCTTATGAAACTCAAAAATTGGATGCAAAATTTTCGTATGATGGTTTTTTCACTTGAAGGATAGAGCCGGATTAACGCATCGGGGCAATTTTTCTCGGGGGATCCCTACGAATCATTTTTTTAAATATGTCAACTTATCAAAAATTAAAACTCTTATAATTGCTGTTGAGTTCAAAATTCGATTCCTAATTTATTCAATAACTCTAAAAGCAACTAGAATTTTCTAGTTAAGAAAAAAACAAAGATAAATATTAAAATATTTTTATTTCATCATTGATAGCTTGAAAGCAGGATAAATATTTCACTATTAAAAATTGGGAAGTAACATTAAAATTTCAGACTTAGAATTCAAAATTTCAAAAAAAAAAAACAAAATAAGTAAATTCAATCTATGGAGATACGGATATAAAAGTTCAAGAACCCCAACCCTGAAATCAAATTTTATTCAGAGCCGAATTGTGGCTGTGTTCTAAATTAAAATAATATCTTCAAATCAATATTTGAGAAACAAATTATAAATGAAATTCACATACAAACTTCAGAAACATAGTTACAATCAGATCTAAAGAAGGAATTACAAGTTTTTTAACTTATTTAAAATATTAATTTTTTTCAATTCTTTTCATACACAAAAAAAATCGTTTTTTGTAATGTGTTGGAAATTGAAAAATTTGATCTGGATTCACAATTTCACATCAAATATGGGAAACAGAAAACATAAAATCAGAATGCAGAATAGATATTCAAAACACATAATCAGTTCTTAATCATTAAAACGAATGAGTTTAAAAGTGAAGGGGACATAAAAAAAACAACACCAGACTTGAAAATGTCAATAAATTGAATCTCTATTTGGATCGAAAACAATTTGAGAATTATCAATTGGAAAATGTTATGCTGAATTCAGGATATTTATTTCAGTAAGAAAAATTTCAAAATAAAAGTACATTGCAAGCAATAGTAGAAAACTCAAGTTGAAAAAGTTTCAATTTGAATTCCTAGTCTAAGATTTTTTAATTTTTGGAATTGTTAAGAATACATCTATCTGACGATTTATAGATATGTGGGATTCCGATGAACATTTTGACCTCTATCCCGAATTTTCCGGAAGAAAAAAGAATCTTACTTAAAACAAGGACATCTAGTTTCCTGAAATCAGGATTTACAGTTCTGCGGATAATTCACCAGCATATAACAGTTTAAAATTACAAAAAATAATAAAATTAAAGATTTGTAAAGCAAAATGTAGATATCAAATCAGTATAAAAGATACAGTTATATGATCAACATAAGATTAAACTTCCCTCAACATATATTTTAAAGTGAGGTTCTCAGAAAGACAAATTTAATAGTTTTCTGCAGAATCAAACAAGCCAAATAACTAATTTTAAGGATTTATGCAAAAACTTAGTTGAACTGTGGACAAAAAAGGTGTCAAATTCAAAGAAACTCAAAAATTGAGGAAATATTTTCAGAAGCTTTGTTATAAAACCTCTAGTTTAAGGAATATTGTGTTTTTAAATTTTGAAATTACTAAATTTTAAGTGAAAACAACCGTTGATAACAAATGAACTTACACCTATATGAAAATCAAAACAACAACCGAATAAGAACAAAACTGATTTTGAATCTGTTTATTACCCTCCATTTGATAAAAGATTAAGATTTTCCCAAGCTATTCTATTTCCATAGAAATTATTCTAGCAACAAAAATCCACAAGCTTTAGAAAGTTTAATAGAAAAATGTAAATTTGAAGATTTTAATTCCATTAACAATTTGCTGAAGAATGCGACTCGATTTGACTTATGATTTAAAAAATAACTATGATCCATTTTGATTAAAAATTATTTCAAAATATCCCTAAAATTCGAAGACAACCTCAGTTACTTTTATTCTCGGAACTCAAAACTACTAGCGGTCTTCGAAAAAGTTGATTTGATCTAAAACATTCCAATTGAGTCATGTTCTAAAGTTTGGCCCAAAATTTTTAGATGGATTTTTACCCTTCTTCAAAAGTTGGCCTATGTTTTTAGTTTCTTTGAGTAACCTAAAGTGTCGTGTTAAGTTTTGCAGGATATAGTTTCATCATTGGATTTTTAACAATCGAGTTATGCTTCCAAGTGGAGCTCACTCGTGGAAGAAAACGAGAATTCTCATATTTTGTCATGGTGTGTGACAATACACTGTGGAAAATTATCGAGGTCATTTGATAATTTTGAAGACACATGAGAACAAATGATCCCTCAAGAGGATTTGGAATGATTAAGATCAGTTTTTTCAGCAAAGTTTAAAGAAAATAATAAGAACTACTACCGTCACAAAAATGTAGAATAAACATATTTAAAAAAAAAACTTTCATTACAAAACAGCTTAAAAGTTTATATGTATGATTTTGGTCATTTCTTTGACATTTTTGAATATTGAACCAATAGATGAATTTCATATGACTTAGTTTATTCAAACATTAGTGTATTTTATCTAGATTCACAAGATTGCTAAAGACACGAAAACAAAATTTTTAAATTCTTTAGAAATAGGCCTTCCCAAAAATTATTCTATTTTTAAAAATATCAAGAAAGGCTGTCTTTTTTGTCATTTTTTGTTATTAGAACCATTTTTTGTTTTAGAATCATTTTTTGTTATTAGAATCAAAACTATGCACGAATTTTGTGTAGATCCGTTTGTTTTCAAATAATTGTTCTCTAATTTTCTGGTATATGAACCTTTCATTTACCGTGGTTGAATTAAAAGGAATCTTTCGATTGCTTTGATTCAGTTGTGAATCTAGATAAAATACATATATTTTTGAACAAAGTCATAAATATGAATTTCATCTTTTGGCTCAAACATTCTAAAATGTAAAAAAAAAAATTAGCAAAAACTTAGCAATTTTTTGTCAATAAATTTATTCTACATTTTAGTAGTGGTTATCTTTATCTACAACTTAACTAAAAAAAACTGTAGAAAAAATCCTAGAAGCAAATGATTAATGAAAAATTTGAAAAACATTTTAATTTTCAAAACATTAGAAATTTTCTGATTTTCTTACCATGTATTCAAAACTAGCGATGAGTGAGATTATTTCCAATTTAAGTGTTGAACTGTGTAATGAAACAAACCCTGCTCTTTTTAAATATTCAATTAAAAGGATTTTTTCTAAAAAACTTTACTCGAAACACGAATATATGTTGTGAGGGAGATACAATGCATTGTTGATTAATTGTAACATTTCAAAGATTTAAATCATTGCTATCAATCTACATGAATAAACCCTCATTACAAAGCTCCTGTAAATTATTACAGGGGTGATAAAAATTTCTAAAGCTATTTGGAGTAAATTTTCAATGGAATTTTTTTAATTTTCTTCAAATTTTTGCCACGGATTAGGTTAGAAATTTATGACTTTATTCGTAATTTTTTAAGTGTTTAAAGAAATCGTAACATGTTAAAGCTTTAAAAAATGTAATTCGGAATTTTGTGTATAAATGAAAACCACTAATTTCAATAAAATAAAAATGAAT
Organism: Uranotaenia lowii; assembly: GCF_029784155.1. Lineage (NCBI taxonomy): Eukaryota > Metazoa > Arthropoda > Insecta > Diptera > Culicidae > Uranotaenia > Uranotaenia lowii. The sequence continues at coordinate 98,879,344 of NC_073692.1, read as the reverse complement.
TTCGAAAGCTCAGCTTAAAAAAATAGTTACTGACCCTCCGATGAATCTTTTTCACAAACAGTTCGTATGATGGCAGAAAATTTCCTACTTGTTGTTTTGAAGATACAAAAAAGACACTTTGCCGTACGTAAAGATGATTTTAAGATTTATTTTAAATTGTTTCATTGTCCTGTGTTTAGCTCTTTAACTAAACACTATGACTGGAAAATTATAAAAGAAGCATTTTATTTTTTACATTTCAAAGTGTGCAACAAAGAATTCAGAATTAAAAATTTAACTTTGATTTACTTATTGTTATATGATTGATTGTTTTTAAATAATACTAATGACATGCGGTAAGTTTTAAGAATCTCATTTTTAGAGACAGTTTTGAAGTTTCGGTAAAAATTGTGAGATATCTCAATCTTGAGGTATTTTTAGCAAAATCACAGTAGTTTTGCATTTCTAAACTTATGATATTTATTCTTCAAAAAAAAAAAAATTGTTGATCTGTGGAATTCTGACTCGCAAAATTTAATTACAATTCTGAATTCCGAATTTTGGTTTCAATCCTGATCTTGGAATCAAAAATTAATTTTGACTTCCTTGTGAATTTTTCCCGGTTTTGGATCTGAATTCCCGGTTTTCCCGATTTTCCCGGTACGATTTTCAATGCTCGTTTTTTTCCTGGTTTTCCCGGTTCTTCCGGTTCTGTGGCCACCCTGTAAATCGATAAATACTGGTAGGGAAATCTCATGAAATGGCCTACTAAAGTTATGAAGATTGATTCAGAGGAAGGAAGCATGCTAGTAGTCTGATTTTTCAATATAAACGCGTAAACAATAGATATACGCTTAAAACTTGATGCCAAACGGGTTTTATTTAGAAATTGGCTTGTTAATTCTGTTTTGATGAATTTCAACTTTTTCACACTTTTAAAACCATTAGAAAATGTAGAAATATCCGCGGCAAGCGAAAAAAAACGAGATATCTCGCTTTTGGTCCGCAATGTGTTAATGTAATTAAATTATCATTGAAAATTTCGTTGGTTCACACGAATCTACAACACTTTTTTCAAGAATCAACTTTGAAAGTGATCAAAAATTAAAAACGACTCTAGTTACTTAGTTGAGATCAATCCTGAGTTTCTCTATCAAATCTTTGAAATGTTGTGACGTTCAGTTTCAAAATTTTTCTGGGTTTTGAGAACGATTCTGAACTCAAAATTTTTGTTAAGACCCTGGCTGTGCTTCACAGGATTATTTCTGTAGGCAAGTTTTCATCACTTAACTGAGTCGACAGTCATTGAAAAACTTATCCGGTACAACTGTGATCGATGCTTGGGCTCGAACTCACGTTCATCGGCTCAGGAAGCACTTGACTTGCCAACTGAGCTATATCACAAGTCCATGGCATAAGTTAAAATTATATAAAAACATGGAAAATCAGCTGACCATTGGACAAATAAGAGAACAGTAGGGAAGAATGGGGATACTTGATTCCTTAGCTATATCTCGAAACCAGAATGTCTTACATAAATCGAATGTTCCAAAAAAAAAATCAGCGAAATAGAACAAAACAACAAACCTGTTATCTCAAACAAATTTAAAAATTTTATTTTTTGAATTAATGCACTTTGATTAAAAAATCTAAGAAAATCTGATTTCAAGATCTTTTTTTATCATTTTAAAATGTTTCCTACGTGATCAATTTACAATAAAAATATTTAATACAATGATCAATTGTAAGAGTATAATATGAACTTCCTAATGCCATATTTTCAAAGCAACAGTAAACTCTCAATTTAAAAAAAAAAAGTTTATCAAAATGTATGTTATGGGTTCACTTGATCCCTCGAGTAAAAAAAAGGTATATTTTTGTTCTGAATGGATGTTGATCATTGCTAAGCTCGAAATTATTAATACTTATCTAATAACTAATATTTATCCAACAATTTACGGATAAAAAGTACTCAAAAAAGTGCTTTTATGTGAAAATTATAAAATTGCGCCTTAAAGTATGCAATGACGAAAGTGTAGTAGACAAACTTTTAGAATTCTTTTTGTCTGACACTTTTAAACTGTGAAATGAAAACTTATGTGACCAAAAAGGTCAATGGAACTTTTATCTTGAGTTGGCATGATTTTTGCAAAAGCTAAGGGCACCCTGATAAAAAAATCAAGTCTCCTTTAGTAAGGGATCAAGTCTCCTTTAACTTTAAAAATATCACAATTTTTTTAGTCTTTCGAAAATGCTTCTAGTTAACCTACGGGTTCATGTTTCGATCTAACTTTTGCAGCATATAAACTTGAAATTACACGCTGTCAGAATATGCAAAAGACGGTGATCTGCAAAATTTTTTCAAAAGGATATGAAGAAAATAAAAAAAAGGATCAAGTATCCCCATTCTCCTCTATTTAGATAGCATGCAATTTAAAGCTAACATTTGACAAGTTCTAGAAAAAAATTTATCGACTGGAGCAAAAAACACGTCTAGTGCTATTTTTTGATTGAGTGTATAAAAAATCATTAGTGCAAGCAGCTGTCAGATATTATTAGCAAATACTTTTCAGTTACATCGTTAACTTTAAATTCTATTGTCCATTGAAAGTATTAAAACGTGTAGATAAAAACATACACATATAACGGTTTTCGGAAAACAAAAGTTGTACCTACATCCAAAAAAGACTAAACTCTCCCACAGTAGACGAACTGCAGATGATTTATGTTTGTTCATATTCGTGAGGGAAAAAAAGTTACATGCTCACATTCCTTCAACAACTTCCAATAAAGGCTCCTCTTTTGACACAGCTAGATCGTTATTCGCTGAGAAGAACGAAACCGTAAAGCTGCAAACAACAATGCACTTTTACCGTAGCGCCGCATTGCCTCTGGCAATATCAACACGATACGGAACATGATGCATTTTTTTTTGCTTGTTTCTGTTTTGTGGTATCAGAAAAAAAACATCCTTTTGGGTACCTTCCTAACCAGAACGAAATTCAGCCAGCAATGGTTAAAGTTGGCCGCCCACCAGACGAAGGTTCATGATTCATATTTAATGATTTACATTGTGGCTCCCGTCATGTGCAGGTTGCACTTGATTTGATGGACGGTTAGAGTGTAATGAGTTTTGAAATTGAGCTTTATGGAGTAGCGATTTATTGCCAACAGACTGGTTCAGAATAATAACAGAAATATAAGGTTTTTTTAAAAATTCGATCCAATCGAGACAATTCTTTTACAAGGCTTACTCTAGCTTAATAGAACAAACAGATCTTTCGGCACATAGAGAAATTAATCTGGTTCGATCTGACCACAAATAAAAACAATCCTACATCTCCGCGTAGGAGGATCAACACGACTCCAATCAGCTCGAACATCATTCTCGGAACGTTTGTTTACATGTGCTATACGAAACCCAATTCTGGTGGGAAACCAATCAATTTCCCGGGGTTTCGAATAAATAATCCACTCAACAAACATGTTCGCGAGATGTCGAAACGATCGCGTATTCCTTCCGATCAATTTCCCGAGAAAGACGCACCATTTGTCACGTTTTTCGGCATAGTAAAATTTTATGTTTTATGAATGAAACGATTGACTGGTCGGTCACAGAATCTAATCCGGTCCAGAGAGACCAGTAACTGTAAACAAACCCAGTCAAATCGTGTTGCCGCATTCGGAATGTGATAAGATTTATTAGCTCGTTGCGTCACTTTGACAGGGCCCGAATGTTATGGGCCGAAGCAGATGCGGCTGTAAACACAAACCAAGCGGAATATTGTGAGTGTGTTATCGTATATGGACGAGAGAGAAAACTAACAGCTTCGAATGTTTTATTTTATGGATTCCAATTAGTCATTCTCGAGTGTTATCGATCGGCAAACACTACCAAACCACATGGTTTCCAAAAGGGCATAATCTGCAACCCGGCGTTCGTTCCTTTTTTTCTGGACCACAAATGTGGCATTTTAACGCCGATGATCTCATTTGTTTACAAACGATTTCCGGTGCAACGTCATGTGGTTTTTTTTGCCATGTTCTCGCACGTTTTGCAACAGCTGTTCTGAAAAATTGACTTTGGCAACCGGATGGTTGGAATTCTTCCTAACATCATCACAAGCAGTTGTCGGCCTGTTATCAGCAGTTGATATAATTATTTTGAAATGTGGTGTTACGTTCCTTGACCTGGTCATGACTTGATCTTTCTTCTTGTTTTTTTTTTTGTGTTTCGGTTATTTTAATCATACCTGCCATAAACCGGATTTCTGATACATGTTACTTAAGGGGGGAGTAGGATCTAACACTTTCAAAAAATCGATTTTTTTTATTAATTTATTTTCTTATTGTAAAACATTTCAAGAATTTTCAAGTCAATCGAAGCAAAACTGTAGAAATTATAGGCCTTTATCTCCTCTTATCTAATACTGCTAGAGAGAGAGCAGAAACTTCAAACGCATTTTTCTCGAAAGCACATTTTTAAAGTCCGTGGACATCGTCATTTGAAAACTACTTCACCGATTCTTTTCAAATTTGGAACATATTTTCTACATAGAAAATACCAAACCTCAACGATTTTCTTTTTTTTTACTTTGGGGAGATATTACTGATAAAAAATGGCGGAATTTTTCGTGTAAAATCGTAGTTTTTGCTTCAAACAACTACAAAAAATTCACAAAAAAATTGTTTAAGTTAAATAAAATCGTTGGGGTCCAGAAAAACATCTATTAAAAATATTTTGCTCTGATTTTTTGACTTCAGATGATTCTGTGCTGAGATACAGTGTCCATCGCAAATCCTGTTTTCTAAAAGGCATCCTCGAAAGTGCTCCGTGACCGACTCATTTTTCAATATTTTTCTACGAAAAAAATACTAAATGTTCTTTTATCAATGCTTTTTTTTTTGTAAATTCTTTATTTGAAACGGCTCATACCTTTAGGCTTTAAGGAGCCAAACTCATTTTGTTTGATTACAATTGTGTGCTTATATCTAGTTCACTTTTTGAAGAAAAGATAGAAGATAGAAAGGGAAATGTGAAAATAAAAAGAACTATAGACGAAGATCAATAGCTTTTAGGAAAAGGTATATTTCGAACATGTAGTCCTTTTATCAATGCTTTGTATAATGCAAAAAATTTGAATACATTTGTTTGAGCGATAGCTCTAAAAAAAATCGTGAAAATGGTGTTTTTTTTACCCGTTAGACCCTACTCCCTCCTTAAACAACACTCTTTTTAATTTTCAATTCAATCAAATAGGCAAACATAAATTAAACCTATGAATTTAAAAATTTAACAACAATCGTGCTTAGAATTCGTTACCTTTTGGAGATTTGTTCAAAAAAGTAACTTTATCTTTTATTTCTTCTTCCATTCATCACTTTTATATTGACGCCATTCAAAGGTCACCATTAAACAATAAGTTATTGTTTTTTTTCCTTTAAATTCGAGATTCACGACCAGAATCTTCTGGCATTGATTACTGACGCTGACTCCGGATGGTCAACAGTGAAGATCTTGTATTTCATTCCTGTATGTAGATTAGGGTGGCAATGGATTGATGAGGAAAATGTCATGGTCGAATTTAAAAAACCGACCATATACATTTTGTAGATTGGTAAAAAAACTGACCTGTGCGAAATTTTAGCTCAATCGGATTTGATTTAGGAGTGCCTCAAAGCGATCAAAGTTTCGATTTTTGACCCTCAAAATCACCTAAGGCGGGACCAAGAAAATCGGTATTTTAATTTTGAAGCCAAATGACACAGAAGTGCATGAAACTTCAAGATCTGTTGTTTCTGGTTTTTTTTTTCGGAAAACTGGCCGTTCTTTGGAAAACCGAAGTCCCAGAGAGTTGATTTTTTTCCAATATTTTTTCGGGGAAAACACCATTTAATTAATTTTTATGTTATTTGGCATCAAAATTAAAATTTAGGCAGGTTGGACTTTCTGGCCTTAGCCGTCTAAGGACAACCACCAATTGATAAAAAAATTAAAATTTCGATTTCCTTTGATTCTGCCTTAGGTAATTTTAAGGTTAAAAAAATCGAAACTTCAGGCGCTTTGAGGCACCCCTAAATAAAGTCCAATTGAGCTAAAATTTTGCACAGCTCAGGGCCAATCTATTAAATGTACATATATATGTGTATTAGGGTGGCAATTGATGTATGGAAAAAAAATTATGATCGAATTTCGAAAACCGACCATATACATTTTGTAGATCTGCCCAAAAATCTGACCTGTGCAAAATATCAGCCCGATCTGCCATGAGCGCCTTGCTTCAGGGATGACCCAAAGCGCTCAAAGTTTGATTTTTAATCATTAAAGCCGGGCCAAAGAAAATCGGAAAAATCGGTATTTTAATTTTGATGCCAAATGTGTAGGAGATATATGAAACGTCAAGATCTGCTGTTATCTCGAAAATATTTTTTTGCTAGAAATCGACTTTCTGGGACATTTTTGGGAGATCCGACTATGTGTCAGAAAGTCGATTTTGTCAAATTTTGTCTCGAGATAACACATTATCTAGATGTTGTATGTATTCTAAGACATTTGACATCAAATGAAATTAAAATAGCATGAATGAAAAGTTAGGCGAGATTTATCCAATCTGTTAGGGTGCTATAACTACTCTCATTTTTGTACGCATACCTGACATACTGAGCGCAAAGCACGACAAAACACGGGTGTTTTGTAGCGAAACAAGTTGAAAATCCAATAAGACTATTGTTCTTTCTCGGTTTGAAGTAGTAATTTCGAGTTTAAGCACAGTAATTCGGAGATCCGTCCTTATTTGTGAGAATAAACAACATAACATCTTCGGTTAGAAAACTCTCATGAATTCTATGCTCGCGAAAATAGCAAGAAATTTTACCGGTTGTTTTTTCAATATTCTCGCAACCTGGTTCATGAGCTGATGAGCTTCCAATGGTGCCCGAAAGAAAGAAGACGATCCCAAGCATTCGCAGATGTAGAAAAGTGGTAATTCTTAGTTAAATTAAACGCGCCACTATGTCATACAAATGCCAGGGAATCCAAAAATCGTTATTCTCCTACATAAATTGCCGATCAAAACACTAGCGCTCATCAACTCCATTTTTGCTCTCGATAAGTGGTGCATTCCGATACCTGTGTTAAATGCGCAAGCAAAGAGAGCGCAAGCAATCTCTCATTTTTTCTCGAATGGCAACCCGGCGCGAGCAAAACTTGCACGCAAAATGAACATAATGAACACATGAATGAACTTTTTTTTGATTTGGCAGTTAAGAAAAACTAATTTAATTAAACTAAATTAACGATTTAAACAATTTTAAGCATTTTTGGGTACTAGAAAAAACACCAACAACTAAACAAAGACCACAAAATCCTTTATTAACACTCATAACATTCAATTTCCCCGTAAATTCATCACATAAGAACAAACAAGACAATATATTGAATTTTTCACAATATTAACTTAATTTGAAAAGTTTGTTCAACAAAAACAAATGCGGCACTAAGCCACTATACTAGGTATGTTGGTTTTGATACAAGAAACAAAACGTAGTACTCAGAATTTTCCCTTACCCCGTGAATTATCCGGAATTTCCACATAAGTGCATACATGTCGAAATATTGACATTTTCACTATTTTAACTTAATTTGAAAAGTTTGTTCAACAAAAACAAATGCGGCACTAAGCCACTATACTAGGTATGTTGGTTTTGATACTAGAAACAAAACGTAGTACTCAGAATTTTCCCTTACCCCGTGAATTTTCCGGAATTTCCACATAAGTGCATACATGTCGAAATATTGACATTTTCACTATTTTAACTTAATTTGAAAAGTTTGTTCAACAAAAACAAATGCGGCACTAAGCCACTATACTAGGTATGTTGGTTTTGATACTAGAAACAAAACTTAGTACTCAGAATTTTCCCTTACCCCGTGAATTTTCCGGAATTTCCACATAAGTGCATACATGTCGAAATATTGACTTTTTCACTATATTAACTTAATTTGAAAAGTTTGTTCAACAAAAACAAATGCGGCACTAAGCCACTATACTAGGTATGTTGGTTTTGATACTAGAAACAAAACGTAGTACTCAGAATTTTCCCTTACCCCGTGAATTTTCCGGAATTTCCACATAAGTGCATACATGTCGAAATATTGACATTTTCACTATTTTAACTTAATTTGAAAAGTTTGTTCAACAAAAACAAATGCGGCACTAAGCCACTATACTAGGTATGTTGGTTTTGATACTAGAAACAAAACGTAGTACTCAGAATTTTCCCTTACCCCGTGAATTTTCCGGAATTTCCACATAAGTGCATACATGTCGAAATATTGACTTTTTCACTATATTAACTTAATTTGAAAAGTTTGTTCAACAAAAACAAATGCGGCACTAAGCCACTATACTAGGTATGTTGGTTTTGGTACAAGAAATAAAACGTAGTACTCAGAATTTCCCCTTACCCCGTGAATTTTCCGGAATTTCCACATAAGTGCATACATGTCGAAATATTGACTTTTTCACTATTTTAACTTAATTTGAAAAGTTTGTTCAACAAAAACAAATGCGGCACTAAGCCACTATACTAGGTATGTTGGTTTTGATACTAGAAACAAAACGTAGTACTCAGAATTTTCCCTTACCCCGTGAATTTTCCGGAATTTCCACATAAGTGCATACATGTCGAAATATTGACTTTTTCACTATATTAACTTAATTTGAAAAGTTTGTTCAACAAAAACAAATGCGGCACTAAGCCACTATACTAGGTATGTTGGTTTTGATACTAGAAACAAAACGTAGTACTCAGAATTTTCCCTTACCCCGTGAATTTTCCGGAATTTCCACATCAGTGCGTATATGTCGAAATATTGACTTTTTCACTATATTAACTTAATTTGAAAAGTTTGTTCAACAAAAACAAATGCGGCACTAAGCCACTATACTAGGTATGTTGGTTTTGATACTAGAAATAAAACGTAGTACTCAGAATTTTCCCTTACCCCGTGAATTTTCCGGAATTTCCACATCAGTGCGTATATGTCGAAATATTGACTTTTTCACTATATTAACTTAATTTGAAAAGTTTGTTCAACAAAAACAAATGCGGCACTAAGCCACTATACTAGGTATGTTGGTTTTGATACTAGAAACAAAACGTAGTACTCAGAATTTTCCCTTACCCCGTGAATTTTCCGGAATTTCCACATCAGTGCGTATATGTCGAAATATTGACTTTTTCACTATATTAACATAATTTGAAAAGTTTGTTCAACAAAAACAAATGCGGCACTAAGCCACTATACTAGATATGTTGGTTTTGATACAAGAAACAAAACGTAGTACTCAGAATTTTCCCTTACCCCGTGAATTTTCCGGAATTTCCACATCAGTGCGTATATGTCGAAATATTGGCTTTTTCACTATATTAACATAATTTGAAAAGTTTGTTCAACAAAAACAAATGCGGCACTAAGCCACTATACTAGGTATGTTGGTTTTGATACTAGAAATAAAACGTAGTACTCAGAATTTTCCCTTACCCCGTGAATTTTCCGGAATTTCCACATAAGTGCATACATGTCGAAATATTGACTTTTTCACTATATTAACTTAATTTGAAAAGTTTGTTCAACAAAAACAAATGCGGCACTAAGCCACTATACTAGGTATGTTGGTTTTGATACTAGAAATAAAACGTAGTACTCAGAATTTTCCCTTACCCCGTGAATTTTCCGGAATTTCCACATCAGTGCGTATATGTCGAAATATTGGCTTTTTCACTATATTAACATAATTTGAAAAGTTTGTTCAACAAAAACAAATGCGGCACTAAGCCACTATACTAGGTATGTTGGTTTTGATACTAGAAATAAAACGTAGTACTCAGAATTTTCCCTTACCCCGTGAATTTTCCGGAATTTCCACAACAGTGCGTATATGTCGAAATATTGACTTTTTCACTATATCAACTTAATTTGAAAAGTTTGTTCAACAAAAACAAATGCGGCACTAAGCCACTATACTAGGTATGTTGGTTTTGATACTAGAAACAAAACGTAGTACTCAGAATTTTCCCTTACCCCGTGAATTTTCCGGAATTTCCACATCAGTGCGTATATGTCGAAATATTGACTTTTTCACTATACTAACATAATTTGAAAAGTTTGTTCAACAAAAACAAATGCGGCACTAAGCCACTATACTAGATATGTTGGTTTTGATACTAGAAACAAAACGTAGTACTCAGAATTTTCCCTTACCCCGTGAATTTTCCGGAATTTCCACATCAGTGCGTATATGTCGAAATATTGACTTTTTCACTATATTAACATAATTTGAAAAGTTTGTTCAACAAAAACAAATGCGGCACTAAGCCACTATACTAGATATGTTGGTTTTGATACTAGAAACAAAACGTAGTACTCAGAATTTTCCCTTACCCCGTGAATTTTCCGGAATTTCCACATCAGTGCGTATATGTCGAAATATTGACTTTTTCACTATATTAACATAATTTGAAAAGTTTGTTCAACAAAAACAAATGCGGCACTAAGCCACTATACTAGATATGTTGGTTTTGATACTAGAAACAAAACGTAGTACTCAGAATTTTCCCTTACCCCGTGAATTTTCCGGAATTTCCACATCAGTGCGTATATGTCGAAATATTGACTTTTTCACTATATTAACATAATTTGAAAAGTTTGTTCAACAAAAACAAATGCGGCACTAAGCCACTATACTAGATATGTTGGTTTTGATACTAGAAACAAAACGTAGTACTCAGAATTTTCCCTTACCCCGTGAATTTTCCGGAATTTCCACATCAGTGCGTATATGTCGAAATATTGACTTTTTCACTATATTAACATAATTTGAAAAGTTTGTTCAACAAAAACAAATGCGGCACTAAGCCACTATACTAGATATGTTGGTTTTGATACTAGAAACAAAACGTAGTACTCAGAATTTTCCCTTACCCCGTGAATTTTCCGGAATTTCCACATAAGTGCATACATGTCGAAATATTGACTTTTTCACTATATTAACTTAATTTGAAAAGTTTGTTCAACAAAAACAAATGCGGCACTAAGCCACTATACTAGGTATGTTGGTTTTGATACTAGAAATAAAACGTAGTACTCAGAATTTTTCCTTACCCCGTGAATTTTCCGGAATTTCCACATCAGTGCGTATATGTCGAAATATTGACTTTTTCACTATATTAACTTAATTTGAAAAGTTTGTTCAACAAAAACAAATGCGGCACTAAGCCACTATACTAGATATGTTGGTTTTGATACTAGAAACAAAACGTAGTACTCAGAATTTTCCCTTACCCCGTGAATTTTCCGGAATTTCCACATCAGTGCGTATATGTCGAAATATTGACTTTTTCACTATATTAACATAATTTGAAAAGTTTGTTCAACAAAAACAAATGCGGCACTAAGCCACTATACTAGGTATGTTGGTTTTGATACTAGAAATAAAACGTAGTACTCAGAATTTTCCCTTACCCCGTGAATTTTCCGGAATTTCCACATAAGTGCATACATGTCGAAATATTGACTTTTTCACTATATTAACTTAATTTGAAAAGTTTGTTCAACAAAAACAAATGCGGCACTAAGCCACTATACTAGGTATGTTGGTTTTGATACTAGAAATAAAACGTAGTACTCAGAATTTTCCCTTACCCCGTGAATTTTCCGGAATTTCCACATAAGTGCATACATGTCGAAATATTGACTTTTTCACTATATTAACTTAATTTGAAAAGTTTGTTCAACAAAAACAAATGCGGCACTAAGCCACTATACTAGGTATGTTGGTTTTGATACTAGAAATAAAACGTAGTACTCAGAATTTTCCCTTACCCCGTGAATTTTCCGGAATTTCCACATCAGTGCGTATATGTCGAAATATTGGCTTTTTCACTATATTAACATAATTTGAAAAGTTTGTTCAACAAAAACAAATGCGGCACTAAGCCACTATACTAGGTATGTTGGTTTTGATACTAGAAATAAAACGTAGTACTCAGAATTTTCCCTTACCCCGTGAATTTTCCGGAATTTCCACAACAGTGCGTATATGTCGAAATATTGACTTTTTCACTATATCAACTTAATTTGAAAAGTTTGTTCAACAAAAACAAATGCGGCACTAAGCCACTATACTAGGTATGTTGGTTTTGATACTAGAAACAAAACGTAGTACTCAGAATTTTCCCTTACCCCGTGAATTTTCCGGAATTTCCACATCAGTGCGTATATGTCGAAATATTGACTTTTTCACTATACTAACATAATTTGAAAAGTTTGTTCAACAAAAACAAATGCGGCACTAAGCCACTATACTAGATATGTTGGTTTTGATACAAGAAACAAAACGTAGTACTCAGAATTTTCCCTTACCCCGTGAATTTTCCGGAATTTCCACATCAGTGCGTATATGTCGAAATATTGACTTTTTCACTATATTAACTTAATTTGAAAAGTTTGTTCAACAAAAACAAATGCGGCACTAAGCCACTATACTAGATATGTTGGTTTTGATACTAGAAACAAAACGTAGTACTCAGAATTTTCCCTTACCCCGTGAATTTTCCGGAATTTCCACATAAGTGCATACATGTCGAAATATTGGCTTTTTCACTATATTAACATAATTTGAAAAGTTTGTTCAACAAAAACAAATGCGGCACTAAGCCACTATACTAGGTATGTTGGTTTTGATACTAGAAATAAAACGTAGTACTCAGAATTTTCCCTTACCCCGTGAATTTTCCGGAATTTCCACAACAGTGCGTATATGTCGAAATATTGACTTTTTCACTATATCAACTTAATTTGAAAAGTTTGTTCAACAAAAACAAATGCGGCACTAAGCCACTATACTAGGTATGTTGGTTTTGATACTAGAAACAAAACGTAGTACTCAGAATTTTCCCTTACCCCGTGAATTTTCCGGAATTTCCACATCAGTGCGTATATGTCGAAATATTGACTTTTTCACTATACTAACATAATTTGAAAAGTTTGTTCAACAAAAACAAATGCGGCACTAAGCCACTATACTAGATATGTTGGTTTTGATACTAGAAACAAAACGTAGTACTCAGAATTTTCCCTTACCCCGTGAATTTTCCGGAATTTCCACATCAGTGCGTATATGTCGAAATATTGACTTTTTCACTATATTAACATAATTTGAAAAGTTTGTTCAACAAAAACAAATGCGGCACTAAGCCACTATACTAGATATGTTGGTTTTGATACAAGAAACAAAACGTAGTACTCAGAATTTTCCCTTACCCCGTGAATTTTCCGGAATTTCCACATCAGTGCGTATATGTCGAAATATTGGCTTTTTCACTATATTAACATAATTTGAAAAGTTTGTTCAACAAAAACAAATGCGGCACTAAGCCACTATACTAGGTATGTTGGTTTTGATACTAGAAATAAAACGTAGTACTCAGAATTTTCCCTTACCCCGTGAATTTTCCGGAATTTCCACATAAGTGCATACATGTCGAAATATTGACTTTTTCACTATATTAACTTAATTTGAAAAGTTTGTTCAACAAAAACAAATGCGGCACTAAGCCACTATACTAGGTATGTTGGTTTTGATACTAGAAATAAAACGTAGTACTCAGAATTTTCCCTTACCCCGTGAATTTTCCGGAATTTCCACATCAGTGCGTATATGTCGAAATATTGGCTTTTTCACTATATTAACATAATTTGAAAAGTTTGTTCAACAAAAACAAATGCGGCACTAAGCCACTATACTAGGTATGTTGGTTTTGATACAAGAAATAAAACGTAGTACTCAGAATTTCCCCTTACCCCGTGAATTTTCCGGAATTTCCACATAAGTGCATACATGTCGAAATATTGACTTTTTCACTATATTAACTTAATTTGAAAAGTTTGTTCAACAAAAACAAATGCGGCACTAAGCCACTATACTAGGTATGTTGGTTTTGATACTAGAAACAAAACGTAGTACTCAGAATTTTCCCTTACCCCGTGAATTTTCCGGAATTTCCTCATCAGTGCGTATATGTCGAAATATTGACTTTTTCACTATATTAACTTAATTTGAAAAGTTTGTTCAACAAAAACAAATGCGGCACTAAGCCACTATACTAGGTATGTTGGTTTTGATACTAGAAACAAAACGTAGTACTCAGAATTTTCCCTTACCCCGTGAATTTTCCGGAATTTCCACATGAGAGCATATATGTCGAAATATTTCATTTAAAAATAACTTATTTTCAAAAGTTGTTCTAACATCTGAACTTAGTTTGATTTAGATACTAGAAAAAAAAAACAAAGTTCATTAGAATGTACTTTAATCCGACGATATTTTCGCTTATATGCACTTGCAGAAATTCATTGGATTTATTATTTTTGTGTGCAGCTTTTGAGTGACGTGCTCAGAAATTTGGTCAAAAGTGAGCACTTTTTATGATTAATCCCTTAGTTTCCCAATAACTTGGTATTTAAAATCACAGTGTTGAATTCCTATGAAATATTGTACACAAGTTTTTTACTGCATGCAAGTTTGGCGAAAAGAATTCATTTGAAAGCTTCATTTTGTGCTTACACCGAATCAAAAATTACTATAAGTTTTACTTACAGATGTTTACTTATCGTGAATTAAGTATTGAAGTGATTTTTTTGTAAATCCTATTTAAGATAACATTTTATATATTTAATATGGTGTTCCCTATTAAAAAAAACTGTACATTATAAAAATGACAATTGAAATTTTTGAACATTGGGTGACAATGAGTATGCACACGTCGGAATATTGTGTTAGATTAATCTTTGAGCAAGTCTACCACATGTATATAACCTGATAAGAAATTTCTAATCACTATCGTTAGTTTTTGTTTTTCTGATAACTTTTGTTCCATCATTTTTTACAAATAATTGTAGGGAAGTGCGCCTGAAATCAACTTATTCTCTTATTTGTTACATGGATAATTTTGAGATTTATCGCTACGCTGTATAAGGGAAATTTAAGATTTTTCTTAGAAACAACTTCCATAAAAGTTTCTCCATTCAAATAAATGTACGTTTAAAACAAAACAAAATATTTTGCTTATCTTAAAACTGGATGTTATTCATTTGGTTTGAATGCGAATAAAACTAAAGTAAATTTAAAATTTGTGTCACCTATTTCTTATTATATCTAAACAAATTTGCATATTTCGTTAATCTTATTCTTAAGTTTCAAGCTTTATAATAAAGCTTGAAATATATTATATTGTTACAAATGATTTGAATTTCACTCTTGCTTTTGTGTTTGCCATACCGACTCTTCTACTTTTTATAGCCATTTTAACAAATTCTTTGTTATCATTGTTATCTCTGTTATCTTTGTTATCTTTGTTATCTTTGTTAACTTTGTAATCTTTGTAATTTTAGTTTTCAGTTTTCTGTTTTCTGTTTTCTGTTTTCTGTTTTCTGTTTTCCGTTTTCTGTTTTCTGTTTTCTGTTTTCTGTTTTCTGTTTTCTGTTTTCTGTTTTCCGTTTTCCGTTTTCTGTTTTCTGTTTTCTGTTTTCTGTTTTCTGTTTTCTGTTTTCTGTTTTCTGTTTTCTGTTTTCTGTTTTCTGTTTTCTGTTTTCTGTTTTCTGTTTTCTGTTTTCTGTTTTCTGTTTTCTGTTTTCTGTTTTCTGTTTTCTGTTTTCTGTTTTCTGTTTTCTGTTTTCTGTTTTCTGTTTTCTGTTTCCTGTTTTCTGTTTTCTGTTTTCTGTTTTCTGTTTTCTGTTTTCTGTTTTCTGTTTTCTGTTTTCTGTTTTCTGTTTTCTGTTTTCTGTTTTCTGTTTTCTGTTTTCTGTTTTCTGTTTTCTGTTTTCTGTTTTCTGTTTTCTGTTTTCTGTTTTCTGTTTTCTGTTTTCTGTTTTCTGTTTTCTGTTTTCTGTTTTCTGTTTTCTGTTTTCTGTTTTCTGTTTTCTGTTTTCTGTTTTCTGTTTTCTGTTTTTCTGTTTTCTGTGGTCTTTTGTCTTTTGTCTTTTGTCTTTTGTCTTTTGTCTTTTGTCTTTTGTCTTTTGTCTTTTGTCTTTTGTCTTTTGTCTTTTGTCTTTTGTCTTTTGTCTTTTGTCTTTTGTCTTTTGTCTTTTGTCTTTTGTCTTTTGTCTTTTGTCTTTTGTCTTTTGTCTTTTGTCTTTTGTCTTTTGTCTTTTGTCTTTTGTCTTTTGTCTTTTGTCTTTTGTCTTTTGTCTTTTGTCTTTTGTCTTTTGTCTTTTGTCTTTTGTCTTTTGTCTTTTGTCTTTTGTCTTTTGTCTTTTGTCTTTTGTCTTTTGTCTTTTGTCTTTTGTCTTTTGTCTTTTGTCTTTTGTCTTTTGTCTTTTGTCTTTTGTCTTTTGTCTTTTGTCTTTTGTCTTTTGTCTTTTGTCTTTTGTCTTTTGTCTTTTGTCTTTTGTCTTTTGTCTTTTGTCTTTTGTCTTTTGTCTTTTGTCTTTTGTCTTTTGTCTTTTGTCTTTTGTCTTTTGTCTTTTGTCTTTTGTCTTTTGTCTTTTGTCTTTTGTCTTTTGTCTTTTGTCTTTTGTCTTTTGTCTTTTGTCTTTTGTCTTTTGTCTTTTGTCTTTTGTCTTTTGTCTTTTGTCTTTTGTCTTTTGTCTTTTGTCTTTTGTCTTTTGTCTTTTGTCTTTTGTCTTTTGTCTTTTGTCTTTTGTCTTTTGTCTTTTGTCTTTTGTCTTTTGTCTTTTGTCTTTTGTCTTTTGTCTTTTGTCTTTTGTCTTTTGTCTTTTGTCTTTTGTCTTTTGTCTTTTGTCTTTTGTCTTTTGTCTTTTGTCTTTTGTCTTTTGTCTTTTGTCTTTTGTCTTTTGTCTTTTGTCTTTTGTCTTTTGTCTTTTGTCTTTTGTCTTTTGTCTTTTGTCTTTTGTCTTTTGTCTTTTGTCTTTTGTCTTTTGTCTTTTGTCTTTTGTCTTTTGTCTTTTGTCTTTTGTCTTTTGTCTTTTGTCTTTTGTCTTTTGTCTTTTGTCTTTTGTCTTTTGTCTTTTGTCTTTTGTCTTTTGTCTTTTGTCTTTTGTCTTTTGTCTTTTGTCTTTTGTCTTTTGTCTTTTGTCTTTTGTCTTTTGTCTTTTGTCTTTTGTCTTTTGTCTTTTGTCTTTTGTCTTTTGTCTTTTGTCTTTTGTCTTTTGTCTTTTGTCTTTTGTCTTTTGTCTTTTGTCTTTTGTCTTTTGTCTTTTGTCTTTTGTCTTTTGTCTTTTGTCTTTTGTCTTTTGTCTTTTGTCTTTTGTCTTTTGTCTTTTGTCTTTTGTCTTTTGTCTTTTGTCTTTTGTCTTTTGTCTTTTGTCTTTTGTCTTTTGTCTTTTGTCTTTTGTCTTTTGTCTTTTGTCTTTTGTCTTTTGTCTTTTGTCTTTTGTCTTTTGTCTTTTGTCTTTTGTCTTTTGTCTTTTGTCTTTTGTCTTTTGTCTTTTGTCTTTTGTCTTTTGTCTTTTGTCTTTTGTCTTTTGTCTTTTGTCTTTTGTCTTTTGTCTTTTGTCTTTTGTCTTTTGTCTTTTGTCTTTTGTCTTTTGTCTTTTGTCTTTTGTCTTTTGTCTTTTGTCTTTTGTCTTTTGTCTTTTGTCTTTTGTCTTTTGTCTTTTGTCTTTTGTCTTTTGTCTTTTGTCTTTTGTCTTTTGTCTTTTGTCTTTTGTCTTTTGTCTTTTGTCTTTTGTCTTTTGTCTTTTGTCTTTTGTCTTTTGTCTTTTGTCTTTTGTCTTTTGTCTTTTGTCTTTTGTCTTTTGTCTTTTGTCTTTTGTCTTTTGTCTTTTGTCTTTTGTCTTTTGTCTTTTGTCTTTTGTCTTTTGTCTTTTGTCTTTTGTCTGTTGTCGTTTTTTTATCTCAAAATCCTTTCGACAAAAAATCTTTAACTTATTTAGAATTTTCAAGTTTTTGAATTAAGAAATTTGTTTTTCTTTTTTGATAGGAGTTTAACCCGTTAAGGTCATTCTTCCTCGAATTAAGAATTTTAAACTTTTTTGTAGTCTACAATTTTTAAGTTTAAGAATTTTTAAATTAAGTTTTGAATGAATTTTAGATTTCATGAATTTAAGGGTATAGAATTCAAGTGTATCAGCTTTGTGAAATTTCACAAATTTAAAATTTTAGAATTTCTGATTTAAAGAATTTCTGAATTTAGGAATTTCAGAATTTAAGAATTTAAGAATTTAAGAATTTTTGAATTTCTGAATTTAAGAATTTAAGAATTTAAGAATTTAAGAATTTAAGAATTTAAGAATTTAAGAATTTAAGAATTTAAGAATTTAAGAATTTAAGAATTTAAGAATTTAAGAATTTAAGAATTTAAGAATTTAAGAATTTAAGAATTTAAGAATTTAAGAATTTAAGAATTTAAGAATTTAAGAATTTAAGAATTTAAGAATTTAAGAATTTAAGAATTTAAGAATTTAAGAATTTAAGAATTTAAGAATTTAAGAATTTAAGAGTTGAGGAATTTAAGAATTTAAAAATTTAAGAATTTAAGAATTTAAGCATTTAAGAATTTCTGAATTTCTGAATTTCTGAATTTCTGAATTTCTGAATTTCTGAATTTCTGAATTTAAGAATTTCTGAATTTCTGAATTTCTGAATTTCTGAATTTCTGAATTTCTGAATTTCTGAATTTCTGAATTTCTGAATTTCTGAATTTCTGAATTTCTGAATTTCTGAATTTCTGAATTTCTGAATTTCTGAATTTCTGAATTTCTGAATTTCTGAATTGCTGAATTTCTGAATTTCTGAATTTCTGAATTTCTGAATTTAAGAATTTAAGAATTTAAGAATTTAAGGATTTAAGAATTTAAGAATTTTAGAATTTCAGAACTCATGAATCGATGAATATGAATTTTTTAATATATGATTTAATGAAAATATTTCTTTATGAAATGTTGAAAATTAGATCTTATTTTTATTTCATATTTTCACATTTGTTTAAGGGGGGGGTAGGGTCTTACGGGTAATAAAAAACACCATTTTCACGATTTTTTTCTCGAGCTATCGTTCAAACAAATGTATTCAAATTTTTTGCATTATACAAAGCATTTTTAAAAGAACATTTAGTAATTTTTTCGTAGAAAAATATTGAAAAATGAACCGGTGACGGAGCACTTTCGAGGATGCCTTTTTAAAAAACAGGATTTGCGGTGGACACTGTATCTCAGCACAGAATCATCTGAAGTCAAAAAATCTGAGCAAAATATTTTTAATAGATGTTTTTCTGGACCCCAACGTTTTTATTTAACTTAAAAAAATTTTTATGAAATTTTTGTGGCTGTTTGAAGTGAAAACTACGATTTTTCACGAAAAAATCCGCCATTTTTTATCTGTAAAATCTCCCCAAAGTAAAAAAACAAAAAAAGAAAAACGTTGGGGTCTGGTATTTTATATGTAGAAAATATGTTCCAAATTTGAAAAGAATCGGATAAGTAGTTTTCAAATGACGATGTCCACGGACTTTCAAAACGTGCTTTCGAGAAAAACGCGTTTGAAGTTTCTGATCTTGCTTCTTTGCAGTGTTAGATAGGAGGAGATAAATGTCTATAACTTCTACGGTTTTGCTTCAATTGACTTGAAAATTTGACACAACATTCTTGAAATGTTTTACAATAAGAAAATAAAAAAATAAAAAAATCGATTTTTTGAAAGTGTTAGACCCTACCCCCCCCTTAATCAAAGTAATCGAATCTACATTCTTCAGTGAAGAAGCGTTTTCGCTACGCTTACTGAAGAAGGTAGTAAGTTGCTATCGAAATACCGGTGTATCTGAACTTTTCATTTACCGTGGTTGATCAAAGGGAATCTTTCAATTGCTTTGATTCAGTAGTAATATTTTACCAAGTAGGCTCACAACACATATCAGAGTCACATTTGTTATTTATTATTATTATTTACATGATATTAGACATTTTCATAACATTTAGTGATAATTTTTTATCTTAAATGTGAGACATGAAATTTCCGCCGAAATTGTATCCGGAAATTCTTTTCAGTGCTGTTTATTGACGGCTGCTAAGGGTTCATCTGTTCACCTCAGTTGACACATTTTAAATTGAAGGTTCATCGAGTTCATCTATTCCGCCTGCACTGCTGCAAACTGAGATTGTTAATGTACACAGTGAGCCAGAATGTAAACAAACGATGAATATTTCAGTTGTTTTTTTAAATAGTGATTTGAATGGGTTAAAAACATTTGTTTGCTTCCGTTTTTGGATTAAAATGTTCTTTGAGGTAAGTACAAACAAATTTTTACAGAAAAAATAGTTGAATTGAAGGTATGGATCTAGTGACAAAATGTGATATAAAAATATTGTTTAAATCATCACAAGAAAAATACTTTTTGAAAATTAGTTTAATTTAGTAAACTTTCCTTTAAAATCTCTCTTTTTTTTTTAATGAATCATTAATTGAGATATCACTATGTCCAAATTGATTTTGAATCACAAAATTGATTCGAAACAAAACTTTATTTCATCTTTTAAAATCTATGTTACAGGAGTGAAATATGAAGAAATACATGGAGAAATTAATGCTTCCATTCGATATGTGCAAGTGGATACATTCAATTCAGACCTGCAACAATAGTGCAGTAGCTTTTGAACACGAAAACAAATATATCATGTAAGTATAATTTATTGATCATATAGTGATAATTAAATTATTGATTAAATTTTAAAGCATATAATTTTGTTTCCCCCTAAATAGCTTTCGCTTTTCATCTAACTCGGTGGCGTTCAACAGATTAAATGATGTCCTGAGGTTATGACAGTTAGCTGCTTTTAACATAATCTGGAAAATGCTGGATCAGTGTCTCCTATGCAAATGGTTTATATTTGAACTGAACAAATAGGTCATCATGATCACTATTTTAAAAACTACAACAATTTTTGAGACGGCCAAACATCAACCAGCTGGAATTGAAGGTGTCCAAGCATCGCGACCAACGACACATTCATACAAGGCGGAGCACTGTTCCATTCTTGATCGATTCCGATCCGGAAGGGTCATTCGTTGACCGGATGATCGTATACGTTTTTTTCAGGGATTTACCTATTGGATGATTCATCCCAATCGTATACGTTAGTGCCTATAGATATTACTTTATGACTCTTAATGAATACAAATATTGTTTATTTTAACAATGTTCAAGCTAACAATGTTATTAAACGGTTTACCGAAAACATTAAAATCTACTCCTTTTATACTGGCGTTGTCTAGATTATGTCCGGTACACAAATAATTCCTAGTAACATCCTAGATTAGGGTTTTTTTAAATTCTTATTATCAAATTAATTTCGACAGTATTCTGAAATAGTTATCAAACGATGTTTTTTCATGAAATTATTTAATAAGAAAAATCTGTTATCAGTTCAGAATAGATGTAAATCAAAAATCATCAAATTGGTGGAACATGAATATTTCTTCTTAATATTTGAATTGATTACCTTACCGTTGTATATATATGTCAATAAAAACGAATCAAAAAATATCTAGAGGCAGCAAAAAAAATAGGCCCACTTTGTATTCATGTTACTGCAGGCTAGCGGCTTTATAAATACAAAACCCGCTTACAGGTGTTAATTCAACCGATCTTTATGAATATTAAACGCCAAGAAATTGAATATTTGCACTTTTTAAATCATAAAATCATTACCTTGTTTTACCACACTATTTTGTATAACTAACTTAATTCGCCTAAAATTCGTCTATAGAAAACACTGAATATATAAAATAAAGCTCAAAAAGAAACTTTAATACTTTTATTATCTTTCCATAATATCAGATTTGAAAAAATACTTAAGAATACTTGAAAATTTTACTTTAAAAAGTGCTATTTCCATGCCACATTTGTTTAAGTTTTGCCTCACTCTTTTTAGTTGCCAAAATCAGTGCGCCTACTCGAATTTGTTGATGTTTCCGGAGCTAGTTTAATATTTTTTTCGGAATGCATTACAGCGATAGCCACTTAAATTTTGAACATCTTATCTTAAATAAAAATCTCATTTAGTTTAAACATCTTGTAGCTATACGATCTAATTTGTAGAAATTCGTTTGTTGACATTTTGAAAATGTAAACAATATTAGCAAATAGAATGAACCACTTGCATTCAAGTAAGCGAAAAGAGACATTTGAGAGGCAGTTAACGCTCTCTTAGCCTGCTCAATCAACAAACACCACTCATCCTGAGTTCCTCGGGCATCGCGGCATGGAAAAATCAAAACATTCCACCCACTTTTGGGGAAATTTTGGAAAACATTCGGGTTAAGGGAAAATCTTGGTACAAGATTTTTTTTAGTATAAAAACCAACATATTTAGAATATTGGCTTAGTGCTGCATTTGGTTTTGTTGAACAAACTTTTCAAATTAAGTTGCAATAGTGAAAACTCCAATATACTGACATGTACTCACTTATGTGGAAATTCCGGAAAATTCACGGGGTAAGGGAAAATTCTGAGTACTACGTTTTGTTTCTAGTATCGAAACCAACATATCCAGTACAGTGGCTCAATGCCGCATTTGTTTTTCTTGAAGAAACTTTTCAAATTAAATTTCTCTAGTAATAAATCAAAAACAGCCTCAAGAAGAATGTAACATACAATGGAAATTTGGGAAAATTCACGGATCCAGGGAAAAATTCTTAGTACTACGTTTAATAACTAGTATTTAGTTTTGTTCAAGAATTTTTTAAAAATTAAGTTGGTGTAGTGAAAAATACAAAATTTTGGAATATATACACTTATATGAAAATTTCGGAAAATTCACGGGGTGTGGGAAAATTTTGAGTACAACGTTTTGTGTCAAGGATCTTTAACAAAATACATACCTTTTTCATAGTTCAGGATTATTGTACAAACTTTTCAAATCAATGTTGTAAAATGTACAATTCATAATTTCGACATACGTATACTGCCGTTCTAAGCAAGAATGTCCCATGTGACTTTTGGGTCATTTTCACTTTTTTGCTGGAAACGGTCTCTTTTAGTGTTAACTTTCGAATAAAAACACAAACAAGTATACTTTGTTCTGAACTTATACGCAATTTTCATCAAGGTGGTTGTCTCTATGTTGATAGTTCTACGCAAAAATGTCACACTAGAGGAAATTTTATGAAAAATGCAAATTTTATCAAAAATTTGTCTTAAGATGAGTTCAAACTGTTGAATTTAATGTTATTCACTGAAAAGAACACTAAAATAGAGGGCAGAGGAGGAGCGAGAAGCCTTGAGTGTTTTATTCAGAGAATTTTCACTAAACACTTTTCGGTAGGCACTACTTACAGGATCCACATTCAACTATACATTTTTATAAACAAAGAGGAACGTATTTCTCAAATTATGGTTTAGCATGAGTTTTTGGGAAAAAAATAAACTAGGCAAGCTTTTAAAATGATAGAGAAATTGTAGCCGTGTGACAGTTTTTCGTAGAACTAGCATCGGCATGCGTTCTGATTCTACGCAAAAGTGTCACACGGAGCATTTTTGGCTCTAATTTGCTGTTTTTTTTTTGTAGGAAATGTAAATTTTTTAGTAGAAAACATTGTAAAATGATTAACTTGAACTATTCATTACGAAAAAACTGTCGGTGAATTTTTAGTTTGAAAGAAAAGTTGAAAATATAGCTGCACGTTTTTCCACATGGGACAATCTTGCTTAGAACGGCAGTATATAGATTTACGTGGAAATTCCTTAAAACTCATATGGCATGGGAAGATTCTGGGTAGGTACTAATTTTTTTTCAGGATCCAAAAGATCATCAGGGACCGTTCAGATATCACGTGGACAGAAAAGTGAGATTTTCTACCTCCTTCTCCCCCAACGTGGACAAGCGTGGACCCAAAACTACAACCTCCTCCCCGCAGGGGCGGTCCTAGAGCTGGCTCTTGGGGGGGGGGGGGGTGATTTTCCATATTTCCAAAATTTGTCAATATAAAGGAACGTTAATATCTGGTGTAAAAAAGATCATTCGAGTGAGCAAAAGAAGGGGGGAGGGGTTGCGAGGGTTGGGGGATGGTCAATTACATATGAGTCTACAATATAAGCTGCACACTGCTCCTCCTCCCCCATGAATTTCACTGAACAACATGTATTTAAAAAAGTATGAAACAAGAGATGAATAATGATAACTTCATCAAAGTTTCTCTAAATATTCATTTCAATATGTTTCTACACAACTTAGGGGCCGTCCATAAATGATGTCACGCGTTAGGGGGGGAGGGGGGCTTTCGAATTTTGTGACAATTTGTGTCATGGGGGGAGGGGGGGGTCTGCTTGAGCGTGACATCACTTATCATTACAAAAAATCAGCAAAACAATAACAAATAATTTGATCCTAAACTCAATAAAACTATAATTGCACCATTCATTTAATGAATAATAATACTCACGTAATCACTTTTGGTACATTTTACGAGCATAAGAAAGTTCACAAGAACACTTTCACTGCAACACTCAGGAAAGTCTGTTCCACTAAAATTGTGGCCAAACGTGAACAGGATTGCTTGGCTGTTCTAACCTGTGGAGAAGATTTGGATTGCGAATGGATTGAAGAAGAGGAACCAGATTTGGATGGTTTCGCTGATACTGCAGCTACTGCCTCGACTTTCCCGGCTATTGATATGGAAAATCATCAACATAATCCTTGGACTCATGATTGAAATGTGTTTTAAGCAATGATTAAAGGCTTGTTAAAAGTGGGTGACCTTTTTTTCAATTCTTTAAATAAATCCGATGAATTTAAAAAAGCAACATTTTTAATCAAATTTCTAAAGGGTTGAAAATTTTAATCCAGGGGGGGGGGGGTTAGGAAAACGTGACGTAATACAAAAGGGGGGTTACGGAATTTGTGACAATATGTGACAGAGGGGGGAGGGGGGGTAAATTTTTTCCAAATTTTGCGTGACATCATTAATGGACAGCCCCTTACACATCCTTTTATAAAAAAAAACAAGCGATTCTTTAATATCCACTGCGAAAAAATGTTAACAAATTTTTTTTAAATTTTTAGGTATATCTGGTATTTTAAAAGTGTCACTTTGAGAGCTCTTTTAAAGAATTTCTCGTTATAAATGTATTTTTTTCAATGAAAATAATACACACGTTGTTTAGAGATGTAAATGTAGAAATAAAATTTCAAGCTATCTTAATTTGTTTCCTGAGCTTCTAAATATTAGCGCTCTGATGTTTTATAATTTTTTCGGAAGTATTTTATTTTTTACAGATAAGGTCGATAAACTAATTAACAAACATAACGAACGGGCATTAAATTCTTCATTGGGGTATTTTACTGAATCGTGATTTATAAATTTAGTATTATTATTTTCAAATTTGGATACACAATATATAAAATAAACACTTTAAATGAAAATTAAGTAGGAAATACGATTATCAAAATCATGATAAGGGGATACTTTTAATTGATAAGGGAAAAATGAAAACCGAGGCAAACTGATTTTGTAAGATTTTTGCGCCCAAACTCGATTTTTTTGTCAAATTTTTTCTCTTCCTTTTTTGGCATTCTGTAATTTAAAAATTAAGCAGTTTAGAGTGAAATCGATCAATGATAATTGATGAAATAACTAGCCTACATAAACGACAAAAAATATGTAAAATCTTTTCATTATCCTTTATTCATTCAACGATACAGATAAGAGGGAAGAATGCCAAAAAGTGGTAAATTACCAGAAAAATAACAATACAGATTTCGTCTAGATAATCCTCGTATTTTACAAAATGGGGAAACTCAATTACTTTTATAATTTGTTCTTATGGTTAATTACTCACAGTCTTTATGAAAATTGATCATTAAGTTAAAACCTTTTTTTCTATATCTTTTTGATATTTTACACTTCTGCTACAAAGTGCACAATTTTTTTCAAAAACCTAGTATTTGCAAAATTTATACCGGAAGCAAGAGCTGATAAAAAATACAAATTTGCATTTAGTGCTTCAAAATAAGTCGAAATCAGTTTTCAAATTCTTTGCACCTCGGAAAATGTGAATTTTGTTCCCTTGCGTTATAGTTTTGAATGCCGATTTTGGTTACTGGAGATGAATTTGAATCTCTATCGCCAACACCAATTCTTTTATATTTAAGCAGCTTTTATAAATACTTTTTGTTCCTTTTTGGCTCCAAAAATTCATAGGGAACGCAAAAGTCGTAGCACGTAATCTCTTTTTTTGATTTATTGTTGATGAAATCTCTTGAGGTTTTTTTTTTAAATTTAAACTATTACTTTGAATATTTTATATTCGATTTCTGTTTGGCAGTACTTATATTTTTTACATATTCATCCATAATATGAATATTTGATGTGACACATTTCAATCAGAAGGATATAAAATCAGATCTAAAATTTAAATTTTTGTTTTGAATTTCATAATATAGGAATTGATTTTAAGTTTATCATTCATATTCGAATGATGGAAATTGATGGTGAAAAAACTCGCGAAAAAGAATCTTTGCTGTGATTTAGAACCTGAAGATTTAAAAATGAGGACATATGATATGACTTTATAAAAATTAAAAATTCTCAATAAACCAGCTGAAAATAAAAGAAAAAAAAAATAATTTTAAATTCAAATTAATATTCAAATTTAAAATTCAATTTTCATTTTTCAACGTTTATAGTTTAATAATTTTTTTTTATTTTTTCCTTCTAAATCTGAATAGAAGCTCTGAATTTGAAGCAAATATAAAATTTATTACGATTGGCTCGTGTTAATTTAGGCATATGAGGGAAATTAGTGACAATTTAAAAAAAGTTAATTAATAGCAAATTCAAAATCAACACTCAACAACACACTTTTGTTGAGTCACTTATCAACAAAAGTTATTTGGTATAATTCAGTCCAGGGAATCGCAAGTTACAGCTGCTTGAGTTTGGTGGACCGACTATTTTCAATATTGATCATTTTAAGTGATAAATTAACTTTTTGCTGAATAAACATCCCACGGAGTGGAAAATTTTGAAAATTTTAGAGCACATCTACTAAGAAAAGTTCCAACTTTTTATAGAAATTCAAGCTTTTGCGGGTATTTTATAACGGTTTTTTGCCGCTTGGGGGGGATGATCAACCCGATCACCCCCCCATAGGACCGCGCCTGCCTCCCCGGATGTCCACGTGGACAGACTTGAGATTGTTTGTATTTTCTAAATCTCGTTAAACAGTTAGAAAACACTTCTTCTTGTCTTTTTGTTGTTGAAATGGTTGATTTTGAAAAACAAAAACGAATAAGCATTGCCTGATATAAAATAATTTTAAAAATTTAAAATTTCTAAATTATCATATTTATCATTTGCTTGCAAGTGGCTATTAATTGTCTAAACTTAAACTGGAAAGCATTGCAATTTTAAGATTTTGATTTAAACATCCTAATATTTAGTCACCTTTAGAAAATATTCTGGAAGTAAGTATGGCCACGTGGACATGGCCAAAATCCTTACCCCCCTCCCCTTATCGATTTGTACACTTGGTGCCATATTTGATTTGTTGAACAAACTTTTTGTACGAATGCACTTTAGTAGTAACTTTGGAATAAGTTTTGTTGCCAGAAGCCTTACATAAATATACTTTTGGTGAGTTAGTGCTGTATTTTGTTTCTTTGAACAAATGTTTGATTAAAATTTTAAAATGTAGTGATATAAATTTAAAAAAAATCACGAATGATGAAGATTCAAAACAGATGCTTTCATACAGCATTCAAAATGCTTAATTAATTTGTGGAATAATATGCTAACCAGAGTATTAAGAAGCATTTTTTACATAAATTACGTATAAATTTAAGAATATGATATGTTTTTCCCTTGCATGTTTATGTTATGTAGATTAACAGCGAATTTTAAGATTATAACTTTATTTGCTAACTCAAATTTTTCAATTATTAACTTTAAATTTTCCAATTATGAGTATAACGAGCTAGACGTGAGCAAAAATTGCTTGCAAGTTTTCTTTTAGCCGTGCTGCCAAAGAGACAAAATTGGTCACTCATTTTGCTTGCGCGAATCACTCACTGCTTGCGCATTTAACAGCAGTCATTCCGATTCAAATTCCGATTCCGTCTTTTAACGTTGAGAGGATAAGTTCTCGCTCTCGGACGAGAGAATATTCCTCACTATTTAGCATGGCGCGGAGAGTCAGGATGGGCGCAAATAACTGGAAAAAGCACTCTCTGTGAGTTTGTTTTCTTGCTCACTTTCAGTTTTATCGGAGAATATTCTCAGAACCAGAACTAACTGACGCTAAGTATTACACAAGTGATAAACCAGTTATCATTATCAGTTCTGTGCGATTTGCTTCCCTGGGGGGGTTTTTTGGTCGATTATTTGAATTTTTATTTGAAATTTAATTAAAATACTTCAAACTTTATTTATTCCCCCCTTCGGGATTTTGGAAATTTCGAAGGGGGGGGGGGGGGGGGGGCAAAAGAAGAAATTGATATTTGTTCCAGCCTAATGTATCTTTCAAAAATGTACCATATTTGAGTAATGCTTCTCAGTGAAACGCACTCACGTCAAACAAAAAACAAAACAAGATATTTGGTCCGCAATGTGTTAAGGTTTGGGACAGCAAACAACCCTTCGAAAGTTTTTACCAACATGAGTTATTTTTATATTTGATTAATGCCAGAAAAGTCGTTTGTGGTGTGAAAAATTTAGAATTGACACGGAGTGACACGGAAATTCCGTGTCAATTCTAAAATTTTCACACCACAAACGACTTTTCTGGTAAAAATCAAATATAAAAGCTTTTACTATCATAACTGTTATGTGATTTGTTCAAAAAAATTACAGATTATTTAGTTAACCTAAAATACCTAAGGCTAAAAAACAAATTGAGGTAGTTTTAGGGCTATTTTGGTAACCGACTGTAGCAGACTGTAGCAAATACCGAATGTCTTTCACATAGATTTCTTCTTGTCATTGTGTTAAATTGGGATCTTTTTCATGAATTTATGAATCCAAATGATGGGTTCCAGATGAGTAGCAGTATTCACATCATTCTGCATATTTAATATGGATTGTGGTAAACAAGTTGCCGCAATTTAATCACTGAGGCATTTATCTCATGTAATCACTTAATTTTACTTTTTAAGCTGAAATACCTGGAATTATCTGAGAGATTTTGTGCATGGATCAGAAACTTTTTAACAATCCGTCGTCTTGCTGTTAAAATCGGATCCTCTGAATCTTTAGATTGCATTCCGACTTCAGGGATACCACAAGGAAGTAATTTGGGCCCTTTATTGTTCACCTTGCACCTGCAACGATATTAACATGCTGCTTTTTGGATGCGGAGTACTAATGTACGCGGACGATCTGACAGGCAGTAAGCAAAACACAGTTCTCATTCAATGGGTTTCCCGTTTTCTTCAATCCCGTTCTTTTTCCCGTTTCCTTCACAAGACAAAGGACTACCTTGAAAGGAGGCCAAACGCCACCGTTGTGCGTTTTTTTGTGATTGATCGGTGGCAAAAGCCGAGGAAAAATATCCCACGTCCTTCATCTGCTGAGGTAGAACACTGCGCACTGGTCAGGATGTCGGATTGGCAAGATGATATAAAAATGATGATGTGAGTTTGATTCTCACTTCCCTACGGCACTGTTTTTTTCTTGTTTCTGGGATGAGTTATCCAATAGGAAGAAAATCCCATAAAATGTTTTTCTTGTTTCACTTGAATGTAGTGGTCATGCATCATTTTGGTTGGGAGCTCGAGTCCTTATGCCAGTAGTGCTTTTTCAAACATATCATTTTTGGCACAGTGCACATTGCAGCGCATTTTCGGCACAGAGATTAGCTAAATAAGCATTGGATTTATGCAACTTCTTCTATGGGTGTACGCCATCATCTACCGTGGAATGATCCTCGAAACCTGCCACCTTATGCACAACGCTGCGCTTTGCTTGGCTTCTACACGCTGTCGCATTGCCAGAAAATCGATTGTTCTTGGATACTCTCGCGCTGTAATATTTAAGCTCCAGAAAGAACTCTGCGAAATCGTGACTGGCTTTCACTGGAATAGAGAAATACGCGCTCTGGTGGCAGTGGCAATAACCCACTACGTTCCGCAAAATAAGCTTCTTACGCCATTATGCTCTCTTTGACTTTAATGCCTCAACTGCAACCTTTAAACGCTTGATCGAATCGAGACCTCACTAATAAGAAAACTAAGAATGTACGTTTAGACAATTGAACAAAAAATCTACAAAAATAGTGTAGATTCAAACGCTTTCAGACAAAGAAGATTATGATCCATCAGGCGCTATCGGCTTCCACGGAATCCAAGCTCGAGTTTGAACTTTTTTCACGCACACACATGCTCCAGTGCAAAT
Source organism: Uranotaenia lowii (assembly GCF_029784155.1). Taxonomy (NCBI): domain Eukaryota; kingdom Metazoa; phylum Arthropoda; class Insecta; order Diptera; family Culicidae; genus Uranotaenia; species Uranotaenia lowii. The sequence goes on along the minus strand of NC_073692.1, from coordinate 98,849,018 downwards.
TGCATTGTTGTAAACAGTATAAACATAAACATAAACATGAGTGAAGCTACGATTGATTTTTTAAGTATTAGTGTGATGATGTGCTTCCACTCAAAGCTTGAATGCAAAGCTGCAATACTTGTGTGGAAAGCTGCAAAGCTTGGATCCCATCTCGCAGGGCGGCAGCACCATGAACATTGTGTAGGTGACGCCAACGATTTGTTCGAAAAAAAAAACAACCCGACTATCTTGATACTAGGAGATGTTTGGATCCATCCATAATATCTAGAGTTTTTTTTGATTAAGTCGTATGAACCACCTGGCATGTTTTGAGAAAATCGATGTTAAAGTTCAGAAACAACTTTTTAATTCTCACTTTGTTATTACTGGTCAAATTCATCTGCAAATTCGAAATATAATGTAAAACTGAACGCAGAACATGATGATGTACTTGAAACCTACATTAAATGAGTTCTTATCAATGAAGATGTACTTACGACATACTGCATTTCTCTTCTGGCGCAAAAGTCCTTTTGATCATTTGATAATTCTGGTTACAAAAACTGATTTCATTGGCCAAAATCCTCAGTTATTCGTTCGGAGATGTTTGAAGAAAAGTTTTGAATTGTAATCCTATCCAATCAGTATGCGGAAATCATTGAGCGATGGCATTTGTAATTATTGCATTGTGGGACTTGCCATTGGGAGTCCACCCGGAAATTTCCGACCACTACCATTGGTGCTACTGGCCGTTAAAGAAGTGTAAAAAAGCATCGCACATCTGTTTTGATTATTTCGTTTGCCTCTGTAATGAAAAAAAAAATACTCATTCACATAGTGAAAAGTGAAGCTGATGGTACTCACCCAACACAAATTTGGAGCCATTTATTTTATCAGGACAGCTAAGAACACTCCCGGACACAGTTTTCGTTGAAATTTCCACGAATTTTCATAACTCGACAAAGAAAATTTCGCGACGAAGCATTACGTCGTAAAAACCAACCTGACGAATTGTTTTTAGCGACCTTTTGCATCCCGGCAAATACACGGCAACGCAAAATGACGCAAAAACCAAATTGCACTGAAAAATGAAAAAGTTAACATACGTCCTAAATTCAAATCATTGTGTAAAAGTTATTTTATGATAAAATGAAACCAATTTTTTACCAATGATAAAGTACATGCTTATCAATCGTTTGCAGCGAATAACTCAATTTTGTTTACAATTGACAAACTCTAGATATGTTAACCTTTTATCCGAATATAGGATAGTTAAAAAGGATTTTTCAAGTTTTTCAATTAGTTTTATTGAAAGACAGTATAATTTTGTTCAATTTTTTTTATTAAAAAAAGGTTAGTTTTTGAGCTTGTTATGAGTTTATGATTTTAATAATCTTTTTGTTTGCTGCTTTTTTCTGATTTTTAACTTCTGTAGCACGTTTTTTTCTTACATTTTTCTTCTACTTTGTCGTTTTTCGATTTTATTTTCGGGTAGCTACCAGCAGCAAGGAAATACACAATCTGGTGTGAAGTTTCAATTCCAACCGAATGATTACTTTTGATGGATTTCAACTACTAAAATTTTGAGCTTCCTGGTCACATTTCCAAGAAGATTCAGTACTTTCTGGTTCTAAAAACATCCGAGTAGAAGTGATGAATTCCGATTGCATAATCAGCTGGTAGATTTAAATTCTGAAATTAACCAGATTTTCCATCGCAGAAAATTGAACACCAATCAATATTATCTCACTTTTCTCTCCTTTGGAAATGAATCAGTCCAATGATGCCTTGTATAGCTATTGCTCTATTTATTTTGGTGTTGGTTTGCCATCATCTTTTAACACATTGCTTCAGTGCTTCAGCTTCAGTGAGACCTAATCTTGCCATCAGGAAAAATACAACACAATATATAAAGCTTTCATTTAGCAATCGACAGCTCATTTAGCTTTTAATTTGCTATCGATTCAGGCATCAAAGTCAGATCGAGAAGATCGAAAAAAAAATATATTCTAAAAACTCGATGATGTTTTCAAAAACCTTCCGAACATTTCTTTAGTATATTCTATTATAATTCTGTGTACTGTTTCTTGAGAATCGAGTCTACTCGCTGATTCTCCTCTACTCATTCTTCGAACAAGTTCTGCTTCATCAAGAAATTTACTATTTATTGCATGTACGTTAAAAATATTTCCCGAGCCTTTTCAAAAAAATTTACTTTTAACGGTTTATTAAAAACTTACATTTATTTATTTCCTCTTTAAAAAACGGGTGAGTTTCTTCATTATTTATAATCTGGTAATATTATTGAAAGTTATCTTATATATGAGCTGTATCTATTCGAGTAAACTTTCAAAAATTTTCAACGAAACAAACTATATGCACCTACCGGAATTCGCACTAATTTACCCGTTGAAGTATCGTGGGTTGGGATGTTAGTAGGAGGAAAGAATAAATTACACCTCCAAGGTGCAAATCATCTCAAATGAAATTATGAATAATTAACACCTCGGATGCTTTAATTTGTTCTCGCATAATCTAAACACAACAGAACGATGCTTCAGTAACGGAATTGTTTCCAGCGGCTTAGGAACATTTTTGTAGGGAACAAATGGAGATAGAAAATAAAACTAAATTAACTCAGAATAATCGAAAATCAAAAGACAAATGTAAGTGTTTTAATTTAAAAAGTTATAAATCGGATTTTTTCTAAGAAAGTTTTTCCTCAAACCAGCTCCCGGTCCAGGTGATTACGAATTGCCGCCCATGATAGGATTTAGGGGCCACGATGTTCGTAAGGTGCGAAGTCCAAGCTATTCGATGTCCTCCAGGATGCCTTTCGGAGCCTGGCGCCCTACTGATGGACCTGGTCCGGCAGCCTACGATCCTCCGAAGATGGATTACATTCGACCGCGAGCACCAAGATTTACGATTGGATCGAAAAGTCTTCATAAATCGATCGATAGGAAATAGGTTGTTTTTAAGTTAAAAATAGAATTAATATTCAAACTAACTTTGTGTAAATTTAACTAGCATAAATTAATAAATTAAGAAATTCTCAGCAGTTTTTCCTAAATTTCTGATCATCTCTACTTCATTTTCAAAAGTCCACGTTGATTTTACGAAATCACAAAATCTTTAATTTTAATATTTGTGAATAACCAGTGAAAGTTGAAATTTTAAAATTAAAATTTTAAAGTAATAAAATTAAAAATATTTATAAAAAGTAGTTCAACTCACCTGCAATAACCGTATCGCTGAGGTTGAACTTCCCGGCAGCCTTGGGAAAATCCTTCAGCTTCCGGCCGCTCAGCTTCAACTCCCCGCTCAGGTTGGCATCCTCAAGGATCCGTTCCAGGGACCGGGTAAGCTGACTGGTGGCCGCCAAATGGCCTCCGCTGGCACCGTTCATTGTGGCCGAGGATGTGCTCGCGGCTCCGAGGGAGCTGGCACCGGACAGTAGAGAACCGGAAGGCGACGATGACGAGTACAGGAGATTCGAAGTCTTCAGACAAGCCACGGCCATTTCCCTGGTGGCTTGTCAGTGGGGGGAGAATTGTGTGGGAGGGGTCGAGATTTTGGTTCTTCTTCGCTTTTAAGTAGCTTAGCAACACATCTGAGAGGGGGACACACTTTTGGTTTGAAGACCTCGGAAACCGAAAAAGACACAGACACTCGGATTATCAATTTCCAGAAAGTGGCCACTTTACTTCACTTCTGGTGGAGGGGTGGAATCGCCCTTCTTTAATCTTTGCACTAACACACTGATGTAGAAATACTTTTTATACTCCTGGGTTGGGATTCTGCACCTGCTCCCTTTTCAGGGATAAGATTTCAGGAAAATTTTCAACTGCCTTCTCTTTAACACTTTTTGCTTTTATGAACCATAAAATTGAAAGCGGGCAGAGGTTTATTCAATTGAATTTCGATAGGATTCGAAGTTTGACGACCCTTTATTCTTTGAGCACATTTTTTCTTCATAAATCGAAACGAATACCATTCGCACTTATTCGATGTAGACAATATTCTATGGGCATGGAAAACGAACGGCCCCGGAGAATCGACTTCGCAACTCCTCCCGGCTGGATTCCTGTTTTCACGCACACACTTCTAGAACAAACCTAACCAACTTGTACAATTTTCGGCCATACAAAAAACCGGAACACACTTCCCAAATCCTGCGGAAGTTAAAACGGCTAGCCTCACCACAGGTTGTTCGACCGATAATTTCGTTAGTAAATCGTAGAAAATATTTTTAAAATCACAAAATTGTCAGTAACGCGCGTCTTAATTCGCCTTTTTTTATTTGTCTAGACTAAAAATAAACTTTACTTTTTCAAAATCGTGTCCACCGTTGCTACAAAAACGATCCAACTACTGTCTCGATAGATGGCTCTCAACGGACTGAAAATGGTTGAAGCCGCTCTAGCTACTCAAAGAAGAAACATCAACTAAAGTGGATTCTTCCAATGAGAGAAAAAGAGAAGAAGCATAGATAATCAAGCAAAACAAACCCCTTGATTGGTGAAAGCGCAAAAGAGAGCGAAGGTCCGAAACGACAGAGAGAAAAGAGCAAAAGCCAGAAATCTCCGGTCGTTCTCTCGGCAGAGAAGTTGTTTACATTTGTGTCACACACACATTTACAGAGCACATAAAGAAGACGCAAAATGAAACGTCAAACTAAAAAGGTGCTACACGCTAACTTTTGGCTACCCCTTAACGAATACTTTTGACCCGTTATTTAATAAGACTGGGAGAACTCCTTTTTCCGGATAAAGTCCCTTTACCCTTTAAGGGGTACTCAGCCTGATAACGCTTGTAGCGGGTCAAAATTACCCCTTATTTCAAAACGCTTGTGGCGGATGAAAATTACCCCTTATTCCAAAAGCTTGCATATGAAATTTCAGTAGCTGTTTATGGGAAATAAATTACACAAAAGATTATGTTTCATTTCATTTATTCAGATCACAGTAAATTGAAACATAAAATTCATGTTGTATGTTTATTCACCACCAATCCATTGTGATTCGGGTTTTAACAATCGTTTTTTTTATCGTCGCACACATCCGGAACTATGCAGTGCTGAAATATGTAAAAAAAAAATTTAATTTCTGAATGAAACAATTATAATTTAAACGAAAATACTTACAATCTTTCTCATCATAATCTGTTTTCCGGACAAAAAGTAACGCTTTGGATTTGTTAACATCTGAAACTACCCCTTTTGAAGGGAATCGAGCTTTTCGGAATAAGGGGTAATATTAATCCGATAAATTGACCCGTTATTTGACAGATCGTGAGGGTTCTCAATAACGGGTCAATTTTACGCCTTTAAGGGGTAGCCAAAAGTTAGCGTGTACACTCCGAAATTTGGAATATAAAATTTGTATTGTTTGTGTCTCAGAAATTTGGGAATCTTTTTTCAAATTAGGGGCCGTTCACATACCACGTGGACAACTTAGGGGGAGGGGGGTGTATGGTAAATGTCCACGCTTGCCCACGGAGAGGGGGGTAGGGGTTTGGGCCATGTCCACGTGGACATACTTGCTTCCAAAATATTTTCTGAAGGAGAATAAATATTAAGATGCTTAAATCAAAATATCAAAATTACAAAGCTTCCAGGAATTCCAGTTTAAGTTCAAACGATTAGTAGCCACCTGAAAGCAAGTGATAAATATGATAATTAAGAATTCGATTTTGGCAACATTTGATTTTGGAAACATCCGATTTTGGCACAAGTGTTAACGGTTGTTAGAAATCACAATACCCTTTAGTTTTCATTATAACTGGACCAATTTAATTTAGACAAACACCGAAAAAAAGTGTTCACGTTCTGAAAAGGTGATAAAATACAACAAAAAACAAGTTATTTTTAAAAAATGATAAAGTACTCAAAAATTACAAAAACATAAAAAATTCAAAAAGTAAAAAAACAATTACTAATTAATGACTTAAAATGGTAAAATTCAACTAACAAAATTATGAAGAATGATAAAAACGGCAAATACGGCAAAGCAAAACAAAGATTATAAAAAAAACATGAATAGTGTAAAATGCATCGAAAATATGAAAAAATATAACTGTCAAATTGGATTGAGAAAAAAAAATTCAAATCTGTCCACGTGGACATCCGGGGAGGGGGGTAGGGATTTGCCAAATGTCCACGCTTGTCCACGGAGGGGGAGGAGGGGGTCAAAAATCTCATTTTTTTGTCCACGTGGTATCTGAACGGCCCCTTATTTATAAGCTTTTTTCCTTAAAAGTTTATCAAAAAACAGAAAGACGTTTGACTAAAATATAACAAAGAAACATAAAGTTTCATTCATCCTATATGTGTGTGTTCGTTTAAAAAAAAACTTATATAACAAAAGTAACCAAATTATAAAAATACAAAGATATGTAACAAAAAAAGCTATGCAAAAATAATAAAAATTGCAAAAATGACGAAAAGATCATAGAACATGACACGAATTATAAAAAAAAAATTACGATCATACATGATTGTCATTTTTTAAATTTTTGTCATGAAAAATCACAACATAAACAAAAATGGAAATATTTTTTTAATTAAATCCTCAAAAATTCATAAAATGACAAAAATGTGACGGAAGACAAAAATAACAAAACGTACGAAAATAATTAGTTTCATAAAATCGCAAAAAATGACAAAAAAGACAATTTGACAAAAATGGGCGAATATACAAAATAAATAACAAAAATTATTTAAAAAAAAATTATAAAAAATGTTAGAGCGACAAAAATGACAAGGATAAAAATGACAAACATGACAATATTGAAAATAAACAAAAAATCATTAAAAAACACAAAAATGACAAAATTTCAAAAAATAAACAAAATATTCAATGGCAAAAATAACAAAATTGACAAGTATGACAAAAGTTTCTTAAACGATAAAAACGGCAAAATTAGAAGAAAAAAAATTAAAAAATTGAAACAAAAATTACAAAAATGAAAAATTTGATAAAAATGACAAATATTACATAATGACAAAAATTACAAAATTGAAATAAATTACACAAATCACAGAAATGACAAAAGTCACAGATTTTTTTTTCATTTCTGTCATTTCTGATATTTTTGTAATTTTATTTTTAATTTTTGTAAAAAAATTAAAAAAATACGTAAATGACAACTATGACTTAATTCACTTGTGACTTAATTGACAGTTATGATTTTATTGACAAAAACTACAAAAATTACAAAAGTGCAAAAAAGACTAAAAGTATACTATCTCACGTGATTATGGAAATATTTACATTAAAATGCTCTGTGTATAGGAAAAATATGAATAAATCTCAAAAAGGATGAAAATTTCAGAAACAAAAAAAAATAGGCAAAAGCATTTTCCATACATTTGCCATTTTTACTCTACGTAGTGCACTAGCTTGGACTACGTACTCTTGACTGCGACATTTGTGCGAGCTCGTAGCCTGCGACCTGTCAAATCAGTGGAAAATCTGCACGCTAACTTTTGGCTACCCCTTAACGAATACTTTTGACCCGTTATTTAATAAGACTGGGAGAACTCCTTTTTCCGGATAAAGTCCCTTTACCCTTTAAGGGGTACTCAGCCTGATAACGCTTGTAGCGGGTCAAAATTACCCCTTATTTCAAAACGCTTGTGGCGGATGAAAATTACCCCTTATTCCAAAAGCTTGCATATGAAATTTCAGTAGCTGTTTATGGGAAATAAATTACACAAAAGATTATGTTTCATTTCATTTATTCAGATCACAGTAAATTGAAACATAAAATTCATGTTGTATGTTTATTCACCACCAATCCATTGTGATTCGGGTTTTAACAATCGTTTTTTTTATCGTCGCACACATCCGGAACTATGCAGTGCTGAAATATGTAAAAAAAAAAATTTAATTTCTGAATGAAACAATTATAATTTAAACGAAAATACTTACAATCTTTCTCATCATAATCTGTTTTCCGGACAAAAAGTAACGCTTTGGATTTGTTAACATCTGAAACTACCCCTTTTGAAGGGAATCGAGCTTTTCGGAATAAGGGGTAATATTAATCCGATAAATTGACCCGTTATTTGACAGATCGTGAGGGTTCTCAATAACGGGTCAATTTTACGCCTTTAAGGGGTAGCCAAAAGTTAGCGTGTGTCGGATTTCTACACGCTTTTACTTCACTCGAAAAATTTCGTTATTTATTTGCACTTCAAATATCGAAAGTCTGTTCTTTGTTTATCTGTGTTCCGAATGAGGTGGAAGAAGGAATGTCAAAAAAGAATACGCGAGAGAGACAGAAAGAAAGAGAAACAAGCCTCCTCAAAAGCTTGCAGAGATGCCAGGTGTCCATATTTTTCAGCCATTTTCCTGATTTTCGAGAGACCGTCAGGATTTTTCAAGAACTCTCGAATTGTCCTGATTTTCAAAAATTTGGCTTGGAAATGTTCTGTTTTTCAAAATAACATGTGAATCATAATCGAATTAGTTATTGAACTTCGAATAAATATGTAATAAAACTTGGTTAAACTCGTATAACCCATGGTAATCTTATAGGCTCAGATGATATTGAAATGGTGTTTTTCGAAATGAACTGCAGGCATTCCAAAATCTGTTCAATTCTGTTGCATAAATTAGTGCGTTTACGGCACCTGTATTTCGCCTTTATTTATGCAATCAAAGTAGAGCTGCATATACTTCCATGGACTCAGAGGTGTCCTGAAAAATCCTGATTCTTTCCTTTGCGATGTCCTGATTTTTGACAAAACCACCTGGCACCCTGAGCTTCACAGACAAAGGACAGAGAAAAGTAACCAGACAGTCAGCCATCAATCTTCTGTTTGGCTCCGTCGAGTGAGCAGCCAGTATCGGTCACGCAGTTTGTCATCGCGAGTTTTCTTCTCTCGAGGAGGGCTGTGGTCGTTTTTCAAGTTGCTAAATTTCGCTTTTCCTCGTTAAAATTTCGCTTTGCAATCACGTCGAGTAGACGCGTCCAGTTAGTGTCGACATTTCGAACTAGGTTTCCGCTTGGAGCAGCTTCCGGTAGCCTCGTCCAAAGCGATCAAGTTTGGGGAGTTATTCTTGGAAAGATAGCCTTTTAAAATATTCATCACCTTTTTACGACGCCTTTCCCTTCCGGGAGAGCCATTTGGTGCGAGCGAGACAGACTAGGGTGAAGTGCATCCTTCTTGTTTGGGTAGAGTGGGTAAGTTGAACGGCTGATAGGCACTGTGAAAAAAACTTCATTTAAATTACGTTTGTTTTTTATTGAAAAAAATTATAATTTTAGGTTTTTGTCATCAATAACTGAACAATATGACTTATAGAGAAGCTTCTCATGCCGGAAGTTGGTATACGGATTCAGGTGAGTACATATTTTTGTTATTTTTTCAAGTAACACTATGGGAATTTTTAAACAGCATTTTTGGTTTCTTGTAATTGTAATTGTAATTGTAATTTTATTGAGTAACGATAGCCTTCTTTGGTAATACATAAGGTTAAGGAGAGTACAGGGAAAGTATTACACAGGAGAATCAACGTAATCACAACACATTTAGACTGGAATAATAACTTTTAACAGTTCTCTTAAAACTGGTCCTGGTGGGTTTAAGTTTTGTTTCTAAGGGGATGCTGTTCCAGCATGACGCACCGTGCACCATGATACTTTTCCCGCTCGACGTGGTGTGCCTGGGGATTATGAAGCTTCGGGACCTCTCTAGCTGCCCTCTTTGCAGATGTTGTTGGAGATAGTCGGGTAATAGGCCTCGGTATCCTTGCCACATGAAATCTAGGATCCTGATTTCGAAGTTATACAATAAGTCATGTCCTAAGATTGTTTTGCGTACGTTAGCTGTTGTTTCTCGTCTTCTGAGGTTGAAAACAAATCTCACTGAAGATTTGAAGCATCGATGGAGTTGCTCTCGTAGAGCTCCAGATAGTCCGGGATAGAAGACAACATCGCAGTAGGTGAATATCGGTACAATTACAGATTGTACCAATTTCAGTTTGGTAGGTTGTGGTAGGACCGGTGCAAAACGTCGAAAGGTGCGAAGCGTGTTGAACACTTTCATGGCAATTTGGTTCACGTGAGGTGCCCAGTTCAAATTGCAGTCCATTGTTAAACCTAGGTTCACTACCTTGCTAGATAGGGGGATAGTTTCCCCACAGAATAGGATGGAACTGTTTGGGTTTATTTGTCCGGTTTTGCAGAAGATGATTGCTTGGGTTTTTTTCGGGTTGGGATACAACTTGTTCGTATTTGCCCATACCTTAATTGATTGTAGGTCTTCGTTAATAGTATTTACCAGACTATCTACTTCAGTTACTGGTCCGGAAATGTAGATTTGAAGATTTTAAAATCTATTTAGAAAAAATTAAGCTTTCTCAATTCAAAACTTTTGTCAGATTTTGCCTTATCTACTCTATAGTCTACTCTCAGTCTACTGTCCCATATGCAAAAACATCAAATCGATAGAAACGGTTTTAAAGTTTTTTCAACATTTTTGTTGATTCTGCGCCTAAAATGCCCCTTTTTCTTTTTTTTCTGCACAAATACTTGAATAGATGCCCCATAAATATGGTTCTTGCTTGATAATTAAAAGCAAGATATGGAAGAGGCGAATGAACTAAATATTTAAAGCCCCTATAAATCAATCAATCGATCAAATCAAAAGCAAGAAATGATAAAAGTAAACCTTTTAAACTACATTTTGCTGACAAAGTTAAAGTATATAAAGAGAATTTGGATGGTAAAAACTTTCTCTTAACCCTAGTCCAGTCCGGTCTGTTGTTGTTTTTGGAAATATAAGACCGTCTCAGTGTCTCCTGAAGAAAATAGAAGACAGTGAGAATGATTCCAGACCAACTGTCTCCTAGTGTGGACGAGGCTTTGAAGGATGATTCAGCTCTGCTGTTTGTTGCTCACTTTACGTGACACTTGACTATCCCGCGGTGTGAAATTTTTGTCTCAAAAAGGCCGGGGTGTCTTATTTTCTTTTCAAAATTAATGGTTCCACTACAATTTTCCCATAACATTAGGGATACCTCAATAATGCCTATTACTGCTTTTATATCAAAATCTACACCAAATTATGCTTACAGCTGCCTGTTAATTACTTATTTTGGCGTTCGCTTGCTATCAAGAGGAAATTATTGAAACTTCAGTTATGCCTTATTTTGCTATCGTATGGCACCAAATTGTGTTGTCAGATTGCTGTTGACACCTATTTTTTGGTCGATTTAGTCTTTTATTAGATAAACCAAAATATAAAAATAGTATCGTAAAAAGACTGCAAATTTTCAGTTTTCACTTGTTCCACTTTTTTCGGCTGATAAATTCTTGTATGTTCGCAAAAACTTGACCCAGCATCCTTTCTTAAATCCTAGAAAAAGGTTTAGTCTTGATTCAGGTTTTTTTTTCAATAATGACATCAGTTTTATAATGTTTATCTGTTGTTTCAGGTACCGAACTGAACCGCCAATTGTCCAAATGGTTGGATGATGCTGATCTTACCTTCGGACCGGCCCGTGCTATCATCGCTCCGTAATTTCAAATTTCTGTCATAATTTGTTTTTTGAAGTACTAAATTGATTTTCTTTCCAACAGACATGCTGGCTACCGTTACTGTGGCGCTTGCGGGGGCTGGGCCTATCGACAAATTAGTCCTGCTGTGGTGTAAGTTTTCCTGTTTTTTTTTTTTTTTTTTTTTGATAAAGATAAATTCATAATTATTTCTCATTTTAGTAAGCGTGTTTTCATCCTCGGCCCGTCGCATCACGTGCGGCTGTCCCGGTGCGCACTTTCGGCGGCTACCTACTGTCGTACCCCCCTGTACGATCTGAAGGTTGATCAACAAATCAACTCGGAACTGGAAGCCACCGGCCACTTCAAGTGGATGGACCAGAAAACGGACGAAGACGAGCACAGCATCGAGATGCACCTTCCCTACGTGGCCAAAGTGATGGAAGAGTGAGTATCAGGCGGTGTATTGCTAATTTAGATTGAATAGAATAAATCTTTAATATAAGTTATTCAGTTATAAACCCCTTCAAACATATACTAATAACTTTTCAAAAAATGTCACAGCTTCCGCGATCAGTTCACGATCATCCCGATCATGGTTGGCTCGATTACCGATGAGTGGGAGGAAACCTACGGCAAAATTTTGGCCCCCTACCTGGCCGACCCCCAGAATCTTTTCGTCATCTCGTCCGATTTCTGCCACTGGGGTGCCCGGTTCCGGTACACCTACTACGAGGAACAACACGGACCGATTTACAAGTGGATCGAGGTCCTCGACAAGATGGGTATGGATCTGATCGAAACGATGAAGCCGGAAAGTTTCGCCGAGTATTTGCGCAAGTACAACAACACCATTTGCGGTCGCCACCCGATCGGAGTGCTGCTTCAGGTAAGTTGCCCTTTTAGGGAAAAGTTTAAGAAGAAGTAAATCAGGTTTTTCTTTATTTTTTAGTCGGTGGATGAGCTCAAACGACGTGGCTACCGGATGAGCCTGAAGTTTCTCAAGTATGACCAAAGCAATCAGTGCTGTGATAAAAAAGACTCCAGCGTCAGCTATGCCTCAGGATCGTTAATTTTCGAATAAGACAAAAAATATAAATATCTATATTTTACATTTGTGTTTTCGCAACATCAATATTTTTTTTTAAATTAAGGAAAGGTTTATATGCTAGTTGGACTAATTCATGAAATTATAAAAGATAAAAAACAAGAAAGAGTGAGATGCACAGATGAGGCACTGAATTATATTAACCCAACAAAATTAACAAGAAACTAAGAAAGATAAGAACAACTCAAGAGAATTTTAATATATACATAGTTTTGTTTTCTCGTGAAAAATAAAACATCTTCTAAAAATTCTCATCTGTTACTTTAGGCTGTTTGCTCATTTCGTATTAAAATTTTACATCAAACGTTCAATTTTTCCTGGTTTCCAGCATGAGGGAACAGAAGGAACTCAAGCATATTATGTTTAAATTTAAAATCTATATTATATTTACTCTTTCGACAGAATTCAAATCATGTGTAAAATTTAAGAACTGATGTTTTTCGTTCTATTATCTCAGCAATAAGTTTTTTCC
>NC_073692.1:98808151-98835451 GCF_029784155.1 Uranotaenia lowii | reverse complement strand
TTATTAATTCATAATTTTGGGTTGGGGTTGGGATTTTCCTATCTAAGAATATGATCTCCGAATACCAGATTCTTCCGAAACACCAATTTAAATTCTGAAAAATCAAATATCTAATTCAGATTCCGAAATTTGAGATTTCAGAAAATTTATTTCTGAATCCACATTCTTATCCCAAAATAACATGTTCTGGATTCCGTACTGTCATTTAATGTTGTTGAATTTTAAATTTGAATTTTTCATATCACGATAAAAGTTTAAAATTTTAAATCACAATTTTAATAAGAAATATTCTGATTTACAATCTTGAATCTGAATCTGAAATCTAAATCTGAAATCTGAATCTGAAATCTGAATCAAATCTGAATCTGAAATCTGAATCTGAAATCTGAATCTGATATCTGAATCTGAAATCTGAATCTGAAATCTGAATCTGAAATCTGAATCTGAAATCTAAATCTGAAATCTGAATCTGAAATCTGAATCTGAAATCTGAATCTGAAATCTGAATCTGAAATCTGAATCTGAAATCTGAATCTGAAATCTGAATCTGAAATCTGAATCTGAAATCTGAATCTGAAATCTGAATCTGAAATCTGAATCTGAAATCTGAATCTGAAATCTGAATCTGAAATCTGAATCTGAAATCTGAATCTGAAATCTGAATCTGAAATCTGAATCTGAAATCTGAATTTGAAATCTGGATCTGAAATCTGAATTTGATATCTGAAATCTGAATCTAAAATCTAAATTTGAAATCTGAATCTGAAATCTTAATCTAAAACTTAAACTCAACATCGGAATCTAAATTCTTTATTCCTAATTTTTTTATTTTGTTTTTTTTTCTTATTCATTGAGAATTTTTACCTAATAAGCAGAGTTCCGAATCTCCGTCAATACAAATAGTTTAGATAACATTTTGAAATTGTATTTGAGTTTTTTTTTGGATTCACATTTTATAACAATTTTGTTCGAATAAATACTTCGAATATTTAGCAATCGCTAAATTTTTTTTTTTTTGAATCCGAAATTCCTTCTTAAAACTTGTGGGGGGATTGATTAGAAAAAAATCATCATACGTACACAAATCATCAGCAGCCCTGAATCTGAATCTCTAATCTGAAAATGACATCTGAATCTATATCTCAAGTTTTAATTCTGAAATTTTAAAATATGAAATCTCAAATCTTAAATCTGAAATTCGATTCTGAATTTAAAATCGGAATCTAAAATCTGAAAATGAAAGCTGAATCTAAATCTCAAATTTGAAATCTGAATCTTTATTTTGAAATTTGTAATTTGAATCTTAAATCTCAAATTTCAAATCTGAATCTTTATTCTGAAATAAGTAATTTGAATCTTAAATCTAAACCTAAAATCTGAGTCTGAATTTGAAATCTGAAATTTTATTCTAAATCTAAAATCTGAATCAAAAATCTTAAAATAAAATCTGATTCTTAGTTTCAAATTTGAATTCTGAAATTTCAAATCTGGATCTGAAGTCTGAAATATAAAATCTTAAATTTGAATCTGAATCTTAAATCTGAATCTTTATCTCAAATTTTAATTCTGAAATAAGAAATTCAAAATCTGAAATCTAAAAACTCAAATCTCAAATTTGAATCTGAAATCTGAAATCTGAATTTAAATTCTGAATCTAAAATTTGAAATCTGAATCTGAAAGCTGAATCTAAATTTAATTTCGATTATCTTAAACAAATTTCTGAGTCGTGCATTATGAATTTCGAATTAATCGTTGAAAAATAAAATTAAAATGCAACCTGGATTTAGAAGCTTTAATTTCACTTGATTATTCCTGATTGTTTGTTAAATAGAATAATCCTCCTCCTCAACTTATCACTTTAAATCTAACAAAATAATTAAAATGAGATTCAGACTCTCTAATTTAAGGTTTCTTATTTGTAATTTTTAATCTGAAATCTGATACCTTCTGCTCTTATGATTAAACAATTTTTTGTCCATTTTCAGATTAATTGAAATATTTTAAAAATTTAAGTTCGCATACTCTAACAAATGTATTTCACCCAAGTGTATTTATTGAAATTTTTGTATATTTTTAAAACTTTATTCAAAAATTTGTTCTAAATAAATGTTAAAATTTTCACAACTTACTCTGCAAAATATCCAAATAACAAATCCGAAATTCCTTTTTCTATCAATGTTGCAGAAATGGGTATATTTTTTAAGTGGTTGTATTTTTGATTTAGTCACCAAACTCCCCCAATAATTTCCATCGGCAAACCAACAAATCATCGTAATCACTCGCGCACCAGACGCGCGCCGAATTTGAACATCCACATACAAATCATGTGCTGGTAAATGGAATGAAAAGGACGCGCATCGGGAAGGAAAAAGCCGAAGGTCCCATCTCATCCCACGTATGCATACTCTTCGGGCATCGCACGATGTCCGAGGGGCGTTTCTTCCGCATCGGAGCTTTCTGATGAATCACAAGCCACTCACTCGAAGGTCCCGTTCATTTTGAGGCGGCTCCGGCTGCAATTTTTGTTCCAACTGCAATTTCGCAGTTTCGCTCCGGATTTATTTCGCTGCGAAGCGGAAAATTCATTTCAAAAATCACTGGGTTATTTGGCTTTCGATATTAGGTCTATAATTTTCAAAATGGCGTCCAAGAGAGAGAAGCTACGAATCAAAATTTTGTACATGCGTTGTGCAAATCCAAACTACACGCACGCAGAAATAGTAAAATCGTTGAATGTGGCCAAATCAACCGTCACCAAAGTAATAAAAGTGTTCGGGGAACGTTTTTCGGCAAGTAGGAAGCCGGGATCTGGGGAAAATTGAAATCCGGGAGCCGCAGTGACGAACAGAAGAGTGGTTAGCACTTTCAAACGAAGCTCCCAATCTCTCCATTTGAGATGTCGCCAATAGGTTGGGAATATCGTCTACAATCGTGCATTATGCTTAAAAACGATCACACCGTCCGATCCGTCCGAACCGTCTTTTACTTATTTGAATATAAACTTATAACTAAACATTCAAACTTTAAATCGTAAACAATCGAGCAGGGTAATCAATCTGAAAACAGTTTTTTTTTCTCATGAAATTTAGCAAATTGTTTAAGAGTATACATGTTGTTTTTTTGTTACCTTGAGATTAAAAATTATTAAATGAGCATAAATTAGGGTTGCCATCCGTCCCGCAAAAGCGGGACATGTCCCGCATTTTTGTTGAATGTCCCGCCGTCCCGCTTTTTCCTCAAAATGTCCCGCGTTTTTATCTTGGAAAACTTTTACAAAGTTCACTGACTTACACTAGTAAAAATCAACCTTTAGTCTCAATTTGAATTCATTGGTTCAACACAACTTTTAAATTCGTCTTTTTTTAAATAAACAGCATTTTTAATAGTTTATATTAGACAATACTAAATAACTCTAATATTCTAAGCATTACACTAAGATTCTGATTCAGTTAAGCGTTCTTAGAGCATGTTCAACCAATGCAATGTAAATAATTTTTCGTTGTAATCTTTATTAAATAACTTATTTTATACACCACTTTTTATACAATGATGGAAGTTTTCAAATTTTTAAAACATATTTCAAGTATTTTTGTTATTACACAAAGGTTTTATGCGCTTTATCAAATCCGCCGTTTACATGTAAGAATAAAAATATTTTATCCCAAATAAAGTGTTAATTCGCCAGAACCGTGGAAAATAAACGTGCTTATGGCAAAAAACCTTGTAAATAGAAGACATTTAAGAAAAAAAAATGAACAAAATCAATCTGCGTAGCAATACCTCAGTGTACTTTTTATGAACAACTTTGGCTGATGGTATACGAATAAGTTTGGCTAAACAATTAAGGATATTTTCTAAAGAATTTTTCAAATGTCCCGCTTTTTTCGACTGTGTCCCGCTTTTTTTCAAGAAATGTCCCGCTTTTTTCTGAAAGTATCTGGCAAGCCTAGCATAAATGGATAAATAGGACACATAACAAAGGTTAATTTATAATCCACTTCAATCGAGTTCCATCGTGAAAGGCTCAATCGACCGTTGACTTTTATAGCGAGCGGCCGGTGTAATGCCGCAATTATCCATGGACCAAAACACATAGAACACACTTGGGGATGTCAAAAAACAGTAATCTCGAAAAACCGCGCCCCTTGCACTTCGAAAGTAAGTAGGTAGCTGTCTACCTATTTGTCTACCCAAGGAAGATCGCTGGCACCGAACCGGCGATGTCTGCATGTCTGCAAGTACTAAGGTATGAACATTTAGTGGGTGGGTCTCTTAAGTCACAATTTGTTAAGCTCGCGCTTAAGGCTTTCGTAGCGCCACTCATAGCAAGTGTTGAACAGAATCCACTTACTTCACAGCTAATTACACACACGCCCTGCTTCCTTTACGATCCGATTACAAGTTCCTGGGGCCACTCTGTGGATTGCAGAGTTGTGACAAGTGAGCTGTGAATCCACATTGAATAAACAAATGTTTGCTGGCAAGTGATAGATTTTTTATGCAAGGTTCCTTGAAAGATAACGTACAACTCTGAATGAATTCAATTACATACCGGAGGGTGGAATCATAAAACCGGATCTTGGTCAAGTGTACGAGGACATTTCGGACATTTTCATCTAAAAGAAGAGAGGAAAAAAAAACGTTCAAATCCGGAGGGTACCACCTAGGAATGTGGTTCATAAATTCGCCGAAGGGAAAATTTACTTGTCATTCGTACTTGGGGGTACGTTCATTGGGTCAGGTCAAGTGACCGCGCCACCAGTAGGTACATTTTTTTTATTGCTTTGTTTATACAAACATATCGTAGGTATCGAGATTAGAGATCTTGAAGAAGCCGGCAGTCAGTCGGTGCATTATTATTGCCAGGGTATAGCTCTAAGACCGACAGATTAGAATGCTTCAATCAATGTGGTTTGCTGCATTGCTTTAGGTACGACAAGTGCTTATGACACAATCGTCGTAAGTCAC
The DNA here is from genome assembly GCF_029784155.1 of Uranotaenia lowii. Lineage (NCBI taxonomy): Eukaryota > Metazoa > Arthropoda > Insecta > Diptera > Culicidae > Uranotaenia > Uranotaenia lowii. Next base: position 98,830,482 of record NC_073692.1, on the reverse strand, counting down.
AAAGCGTATATGTGCATAAATAGGCGCACTTTAAATTGTTGTGGTGGCGATTCTCGGTTTTTAATTCTGGGTTCCACCTGTGTTTTGATGGAAACTGGCACTTCGGTGCCTAAGTCAGTAAATACAGATGCTATGCAAAGATTAACATCTAGAGTGTATGACAAATAGCGTTTGCCGGCCGTGTTCTATCGACAGAAGGAGGAGAAAATCATGTTTATGTCGAACTGGTGCTGCTGCAATTGTTGTGCACTCGCCAATTCCATTCAAATGAGTATGCAAGAATAGCAACACCTCGTCGTCGTAAGTTGTCGTGGGTCAGCTCTCTATAATGATTTGTTATGGTTTCGAGTATCTTACCCCAGCCAGCCGAATTAATGACACCTTTAATAATAAGCGAGATCGGCTTGCAGTGATGCCTTTGTTGTAAACGAAGCAATTAGAAAAGTTTCAATTGGACTAATTATGAGGAATCAATTAGCCAAGACACAAACAGACTCTGGCTAGCACTAGAAATCGACCTAGAATTCAAGCTACCGGGCCATAAGGATGCATAGTTTTCAAACCAGTCGGTCGATCATAATTTCCTAACATTGTTATTTGCTGAGCTGAAACTTGGGAAGGAGACATGCAGAAGAGCTGAATCGCATTGAAAGTTCAATAAACTTGTTTTCCAAGAACGGTAGCAGCAACAATCGTCTATGTCATATAATTTTACTACTTCAGACATATGACTATTGTTGAACCTTCATCTAAAGTAGTAAAAAGCATTTTCTACTTATTCAAAGATGGTTAAAAAAATGCTTTGAATTCAAAGTAAAAGGTGTCCCACGTCAAATTGCTGCACAAAAATAACTTCTTAATTGACCGAATCTTTTCCAACTTTCAGACAATAAACTTTTAAACATTTGTGACCTTTTGGTATATTTTCTTCATTCCAGTTCAATCCAGTTACAATCGTACACTAAAGGGTTTCCATGATGAAATTGCCAAACTATGAAATTGCTCTAACTAACTTTTTGACCGTTGGGTAGAATTTAATAAAAATTTTGGTGGATTTAGTTCATAGTGCATTGTTCACATCCGGCAAATTTCAAAGTCCTGTGATCGAAACTCGCGGAAATGGAGTCGAAAGAATAGCTCGTGCGTGATAAAATCTTGAGCATTCATCACGAGAACAAGGATCTCAACGTTGGGAATCGCGAATTCCACGGTGTCGCGAGTGATTAAGCGGTTCGAGGAACGATTGACCACCAATCAGAAGCCCAGAAGTGAAGTAAAAAGTATTCCGTACAACACAATCACAACCAAGGCCTTCAACCGAAACCCAAACGCCATCGTTCGGGATGTGCTTCGAACATTCAAGGTACAAAAGGACTGTAAATAAAATCCGAGTAAATTGTTAAAATGAAGTTCAACAGCTATTTTTCAATCCTTGAAAATTCGAATTTTACGAATCAATTTTGTGTGTGGCAATTTCATCGTGGACACCCTTAAGGCCAAACTCTACTCGAAAGATTTGTAGAAGATCCGAAAGCAGTCCACTTTTTCGTCATTCCTTCCTCTTATTGACCTCTTTGAGATGCTCACTGAGTGCTTGCTCCAAGCCACTTCTGGACCTCCTTTGAATATTAAATCAAATGGAAGTAGGTTGAAAAGGTGCAATAGTCCGCCCTACGGCTTAGATTGGATTTTTAACCGACTAAAGAATGTAAATCCAGCCTTATAAACAATTTTTACGGTTGATCGGATTTCTATTAGAACCCAACATCATTATCGCCAACTGTAAACAAACTTGATAACAACAGACAAGCTAGCAAGACGGGTATATATCTAATGGTATTATTGTTGAAAATCAGCCCAGTAGTTTTACAAATTTTGCCAAAACTGTAAACGGTTTTTTTGCGAATTGTGATCTTGAACCTGAAGTTTGCTTTGCACTCTCAATTTTTTTTTTATTAATCTCGAAACCGGGCTGAACAAATTTGATCTATTTTAATCAAAAGATCTGGCAAAATCCGGGCATTTGATTTGTCAATTTTGACTACCAAAATCCGAGCAATATTCGGGCAAATTTGTTCGAAACCCAAGATTTACTTAACAAAAATCAAGAAAAAAAATGAAAAAAAACTCAACAACAGATTCTGAAAAAACACTTTCCTTTTTTTTGTAGCGACCCACCACACTCCCCCACACCAAAAGGCTCGATTGAGCCTCCTGGTAATGGACGCTACTGTCGTCAGCACGTCTGGCAGCAATTGAACAAAGAAATATTAAACTAAAAACACGAGCAAAATTTTACTCATGCTGAGAACTCAAAATGTTTAAAATCTAGTGCGAGGAAACGTGACGATACTAATTTAACCAACTTACAACTATGAATCTCAATGGAAAGAGATTTCCTTTTAAAAGATTCACTTTAAATTATACAAAAAAAATTTGAAACATTCTACATCTAAACTAAAATTTACAAAGGATTAACGCTACAATTTAAAAAATTCTTAATAATTATTTTAATAAAACTTACTCAAAAAATTTCGTTTGGACTACGCATAAATAGATAATTTTTAAAAAACAGTTTGTTTTTTTTAGGTTGATCAACTAAAAATTTGAAAAAAAAATCGGGCAAAATCTGGGCTATTTTTCAATCAAATCCGAGCAATCGGACTTTTCCCAAGTTTTGTATTAAATATTCGGGCAAATCCGGATAAAACCTAGCTGTACGTATTGAAAGCTGTAAAAAATTTATTCATGTTTTTCTTACTGATGAATTTCGGAGGCATCATCAAGCAATTCTAGAGTTTGTTTTGATTAGGTCGTATGAACCAATGTAAACAAAATTAAGTTATTGACTGCAAACGATTGATAAATATGTGTTCTTTGTTATGTAGAAATTTGGTTTTATTTGAACAATAAATGACTTAAAAAAATTGATTTGAATTTAAGACGTATAATGACTTATTTATTTTTGCGTGCGATGTGGTTTTAACGACGTTTTGCGCTGCACTGAATTGCCGTGCAACCAAAGGTCGCAAAAACACTTTTCGGCGAAGTGGTTTTTACGTCAATATGCATTTGTGCAGTAAGTGCGTCGCCGAGTGTTCAAAAATCGGAAAACTAGTAAGAAAATGGTTTGCGAGAGTGCTTAAAGTTAAACTTAATCGTTGCTGTTACTAGGTAAGTTCAAAAAACGTTTCTCATGGTTGGACAAATTTTCAGCCTCGTAATTTTCTTTTATTACAGTGGTAGTAGTTGTTACCGCAATTATCGGGGTCATAGAGAGTAACCGTCTGTCCATGCAGTCGGATAGATATATTCCTGATGCACGTAGTCCCTCGCAGCACCGCTTCCAGGCTGCTGCTGCGAAGAAGAGGATGTAGGCGTAGCAGATTTAGATTTAGGCAAAACCCGCTCCACATTTGTTGAGCAATTCGGATATTTTACAGAGAGCATATCACCCGCGGAGATCCTGATAACACTCCAAACACTTTTCAAAAGTAAGTCTTGTTTTATTTTATTCTTTATATCGAGGTACTTTGAAAATTATCACATCAAAAGTTCCTTCTAATCAATGTCAATGCCTTGCAATCAAATTCTAATTCATGCCAGTAACTGTGCAGATCTCCATAATAATAGTAACCGTGGTACTTAGTAGTACTTAAAGATAGTTAGCACGAATAAGTGAAGTTTTAGATAAATAATATCGAATTTAAGAGAAAATTTACAACATGCAAAACGATGTTTCAACCAAACACGCAACGCAAAAGGTTGTATGTGCATGTTTACAGAAACAAACAAATCTAAACCTGTATTTAATACTCGAGCGTATTTCTCATCTTTTTCTGCATCGCATACGAAATTTTGAGACAATTCTGAGCGATATTTTTAATATAAGAATTAAATATGTTTAGCAAATCTTCAACAGCGATTTTCTCGAAACACGTCAAGTGGCTCATACGACCTAATCAAGACTAACTCTAGAATTATTTCTATAACTTCTGTGTGGGTCAAGGATGGACGAGAGAATAGTTCTATGGATTCTCTCAGGTCAGGCTCGAGCATCGTCTCCAGTAGCGACGCGTCATTCGGCTGAGCGAGTCGCAGCGTCAGTTCTGAGGACGACATTACCTTGGTGGGTGATCTCATGGTGCATCTGGATCGCACATTTGGCGACCGACAGGACTAAAAATAGTAACAGTGCAGTGAAAAAAAGTGATTGGTGAGTTTTTTTTATGTGGGAAACCTTAAGTTTATCCTACAGCAAAAGAACCTGCGGCAGAGATCACCCACCAAGAAGAAAACAAAACACCAGAATCAAAACGACCAGTGTTGCGGATAGTGCATGTTGTTCATCAGTTATGTAAAATTGTCCTAAAAGAAAAAAACCTCGGCGAAAATTATTGAAATTCGAAAGTCAAATTTGAGAGGACAACCAATTACAGTTGTGTTGGTTAATTCATAATTGCATATTCTGAGGTTAAATCTGCATGTTAAGAGAAATTATTGGCGAGTTGAGAGGACAGCCAATTATTTGCGTGTTGGGAGGACCGCAAAAGTAGAGTCAGCGTGTTGGGAGGACAGCTGAATTGAAAATTATTGGCGAGTTGAGAGGACAGCCAATAATATGCGTGTTGGGAGGACCGCATAACTAAAATCAGCGTGTTGAGAGGACAGCTGAAATCAAATTAATGGCGAGTTGAGAGGACAGCCAATTATTTGCGTGTTGGGAGGACCGCAAAAGTAGAGTCAGCGCGTTGAGAGGACAGCTGAATTGAAAATTATTGGCGAGTTGAGAGGACAGCCAATAATCTGCGTGTTGGGAGGACCGCATAAGTAGAATCAGCGTGTTAAGAGGACAGCTGAAATGAAATTAATGGCGAGTTGAGAGGACAGCCAATTATTTGCGTGTTTGGAAGACCTCAAAAGTAGATACAGCGTGTTGAGAGAACAGCTAAATTGAAAATTATTTGCAGGTTAAGAGGACAGCCAATTGTTTGCGTGTTAGGAGGACCGCAAATGTAAAAGAGGATGGCCAATTATTTGCGGGTCGTAGAGGACCAAAGATCTAAAATCAGCTCGTTAATATGTCAGCTGAATTAAAACAGATGAATTGAAGGGACAGCAAATTATTTGCGTGTTGGAAGAACCTATAAAGTAAATCCAGCGTGTTGAGAAAAGAGCTGAACGAAAAATGAGATGACAGATAAAAAGTTCATATTAAGGGAGATTAGAAAGACAGATTGTGAATTACCAAGTTGGTTTTAGAAAAAGATTATCGAACGTAAACAAATGATTTAAGGACGTAATATTATAAAGAAGAAGGGAAACATAGAACATGCCAAGATACGAATGATGAAAATCGTGCGAAAATGAAAAGCTAGGAAGGAAGAAAGAAGAAAGTGAGAAAAAACAGTAAAATAATGAATACAAAAATAAATTTATTGAAGAATCAGAAGGTGATAGATTAATAATAAAGTGATCAGGAAATGAGCTGTTAGAGCGATGAGGCAGGTCAAAGTAACAAAGACGAAAAAATACAAAGAAAATAAACAAATAAGGGAAGAAGTAAAAACGCGTAAAAGATCTTATGTATTTAGCTGACAAAGAAAGAACAAAAATAATAAATAAAGAGGTATTATGAAAGACAGGAAATCGCACCAAATCGGACCAAAGATTGCTGATTCCAAATTTTATTCATGAGAGTAATTTGTTGAATGCAACTCTGAAAGATAACGAAAACATCATAATCGTGGACAGCCACAACTCAAGAATTCGCTGGAAAGAATATTAAAAATCGAATCGTGTTTACAAAACTAACAAGACTTTTATGGCAAAAAGATACTCAACTTAATGGAAGTACTTTTGTGTTCTCATGGAAAAAAGTTTGAAATAATAATATTTGGGAAAAAAAACTATTTGGCAATCCTGGCTTGAGCTTTTCGACGCTGACCAATATGACATGGCTTTGCTGTGGTAAGTGTGGAGTAAGTCTGCCCAATATGTGAAAGAATTAGATCTATCTGAGCTTGTATATGTGTGTTAACTGACGACTACGCTCAAGCGAAATGCCTGCGCGTCTATGAGATAAGCATACGCCGCCGTTTTCGCTATCTTTTCTGCGGAGAGGGAGGGGATGATGATTAGAACCCGCTCTTTCCACCTTCAAAGAGACGCATATCCTCCCACGAATGTTTTGTTGTGTAGGTAAATCTGGAATCTCAAGGAGAATATATTTGCTTGTCACAATGTACTATTACTGATATGTTTGCTACGAAAGCTCTCAGTTCCCAGCAACAGCGAACGTTTCCCACCCAACAACGACACCGACGCTCAACAACGACGCCCTGGGCATTTAGAGAATGAAAGCGCTGAAACAAATTGAGCGAGCTACCTCTCTCTCACCTAGAGGAAGCCTAGAAACATTTAGGCGTTTTCATCAGGCTCAGAACGTGGTTTTGTGCTTGCGCGCCAGCATATATAAAGGCGCATTGTTAATGCACAAAGTGATGAAATTCTGTGAATGCAGATACCATGTTCGATGAGCGCGTATTCAGGTTGCGTGAAATCGATTGAAAATGTGTAATGTGTAGTGCCCCTTAAAGGTGTTTTTTTTTTTAAATGAAATTCAAATATATCTAAATATGTAAGCCCCAAAGTCTCTCGCTCGGTTTCATTTCTTCAATATCTTGAAAAATTTTGAGGCTAGTCGCGACGTTATTATTAGATTTGGTCAATGGTCGCCCGTCTGCAGAAGAAAGAGCATTAAAATGCGATCATAAGCTCAATACATGATTTGTCAATTGTTTTTTTTTTTTTTAAAGAATTGTTAACTCGATAGGCTTTAATCTTGCACTTTTTGTGGCAGTGCATAGTTCAGGACACCTCGTCAGCCTCGTTTGTAAGGAATAATTTTCCCGTATGTTTGGATAACGTGCCGCTATTAAGCATTCCCCCATCCTGATACCTGTTAGTGTTGTTTTAAACCATTATCGAACCAAAATATTTTGATTCGAAATTATTTTTATGGCCTTATCGGTGATTGTTATGTTCTCATAGTGAGAACATTTCGAGAATTGAAAATTATAGATGGATGGAAGAAGATTAGAAGAAAATTACAGGTGTTGAAAATGAGCGGATAGAAATTTTATAGAAGTATTTTCACCACATACTTAACTTTTGTTCAAGCACGGATCAACTATTTTGAAATGTTAGAATCGGACAGGGTTGAGTCTAACACAAAACAGAAGTTGGTCTAGCGTGGTTCGCACCGCAAAACTCGCAGTTCGAACGAACTTTTTGAATTTTTTTTTCTTTTTTCCCGAGAGGAAGGGAGATGTGTGGGTCAAGGATGGACGAGAGAATAGTTCTATGGATTCTCTCAGGTCAGGCTCGAGCATCGTCTCCAGTAGCGACGCGTCATTCGGCTGAGCGAGTCGCAGCGTCAGTTCTGAGGACGACATTACCTTGGTGGGTGATCTCATGGTGCATCTGGATCGCACAACTTCGAACAGTAAATATTGATGGTCCTTTTTTGTCGTATGATACTGTTTTTGAAATCAGGAATCAAGATCCCGTCCCAAGAAACTACCGTGTATGATTTTTCGACCCTATGCCAAATCACGAAATTATTGTAAAAATAGTAAACATTTAATATGGACGACCCTTTTTCTGTCGTCCGATAAAAAACTTTAAATCAAGTATCTCAAGAGTCTCGATCCTTTTCATAACAACGCAAATGTTGCAAAAAATTTGAACAGATAATAAAAACGACTCCTTTTCCCGGTCATTTACATAAAATTTGAAACCTGATATCGTTCACATACGTTGCATAATAACGTCAATAACGCTTAAAACATTTATCTGTTAATATGGATGGCCCCTTTCTCTGACTCCTGACTGTAAATTTGAAAAATGAAATCAATATCCCGTCTTTCAAAAACCCTATGTACACGTTTTCATCTCAATTCGATGTAAAATCACGTCATTTATGGACGACTCCTTTTGCCGACCCCTGATTAAAAATTTCATACCGGAACTCAATTTCTAAACCCCTAAAACTCACACGTGCAAATTTTCATCTGAACACAATGCATAACAACGTCAATATAGCAAAAACAGTGACCAGTTAAAAGCAGGACACAAGCACAAGAAGTGCGAACCCGAGCGTCAGGAGCGTGGATGTAAGCAGTGTAAGGGAGATAAGGGCAAGACAAGCCCCCGGGGCATAGTAAGCACTTCTCTTTTCTACAAAAGTACGCATTTTCTTAAATAAATTTTCATGAGGAATATTTTCGTACTTCCTTTAGTATTAGTTTAGAAATCTCCTTATCATCTTTACAGAAATATTTAAACAAAAACATCTAGGTTCTCAAGTGACGAAAATAGTATAATTTTCAAGCACCAGGAAATAAGCTTTTATGATCTTTGAATCATCTTGATCTAGAATGTACGAACTGCAACATGATATACACATTGTTCCTCAATTTTCACCATCATTAATTTTTTGATTTTTCACTAAAATCAATTTTAAAACGAGTTTTTACTTAAATTTGTTGACTCGTGGCGAACAGAGCACAATTAATCGGGGCAGCGTTTTCTGCCATAGCATCTAGCAGCGAATTCAACTCGATGTAGTCAACTAAATGATAGAGCTACAGCTTCACCATTTCACATTTGACGATTTGGCCTATTGGTAAGATGTCGGAAAGGTAATCAGGAGACTCGAGTTCGATTCCTGGTCGAGAATTTACCCTTCATGATCGATTATTTTGATTGTTGTTTTAAACGGCTAGTAGCATCTTGGCGGGTGATGAAAAGCATCAAAAACATAATGTATGAGTGTTTGTAAATTGTTTGTATTCTACAAACAGTCATACAATATTTTAGTATTGCTTTGTTTGATGGATCTACGCCTCACCGTTTAGTGTAAAATACATCGATCATGAATGGTAAATGAAAAAAAGAATCACCTCGAATTCGAACAGGAATAGAACTCGAGCCTACTGATGACTTCTCCGACATCTAAAAAAAAGGTCAAATCGTCAGATGAAACATGGCAAGCTGTAGCTCTAACATTCAGTTGACTTCATAGAGTGAAATTCGCTGCTAGATTCCACGGCATAAAACGCTCATCGTGTCCCGATTAATGTTGCTTATACTGCCCCAAGGGGGGTTCTCATTATGCTCCTACAGTGACTGATTTTTAGCTTTCGGTATAAAAATTTAAAATGCATTTTTTAACGTTTTTGTATACTTTTTTCAAGTATCAGCCAGTTAGGAAATAGACTTTTTGAGTGTCTGAACACGAAACAAAGATGTAAGTCATATATTATAGCTGTTTTCTATGGTTAAATAAGCGTCTTCCTTAAAGTGGCCATTATGTCCTTAACTCCCCTATAATGATTTCCTCGCCAAACCTATACTTGTAGCGTGTTTTTTTTTCGATTCTCAGTTTGTTTCTGATTTCGTCTGAAGAAAAAAAAAACGCTTTTAGAAGGTAACGACAAGGTCAGTAATTCAAAAGAAGATGCCTGAAATTACAGATTTCGCAAAAAAAAACTGTATTTTGCTCTACATCAAGGTATTTTTGAAAAAAAAAATCTGTTTTTTTTTGTGATTTGATCCCAAAATTCTGTGATGGATTTCTATGATGCAAATTCCTTTAATTTCATTTAAAGTTCATGATAAATTGAGTCTTTTTTATATTTTAGTAGGCAAAAATCAGCGTACATTGAAAATCTGATCATACTTTTCTAATTCAAAGTAAAACACAAAATTTTATATTGAACTAAAAAAAATAGAATTTTAGAAATCCATTCAAAATTTAAAAATTCTGAGAAATCAGTAAATATTTCAAAATTCTGTGTTCTGTGACACAGATTCTGTGATAAAAATTTGCTCAAAATTCTGTTAAATAACAGATTTTTCTGTGATTTCGGAAAACAACTCATTAATAGAATAAAGTTTATAATAAATTCCAGTTTCTTGTGAATCACGATAACATTTATTCATATTTAAAAATTATGGGAATATCAAGTATTTAGCTCAATTGAAAAAACATTTATTTCCCAAACCGATTTCCACGAGTTCGAGCTCAAGTGTAAACATCAAACACTAGGGAATCGGATATGTTTTCAATACCAGGCCACGCATTGAATCGTTGAGTATTTTAAAATAGCTAACCCGGTGTGCTTTGTTACACTTTGTAGAACTAAAAAAAATTGTGTTGAAAATAATTTGAATGTTTGGTTATTAGTATATCGTTTTCAATTGGAATTTCAACATCAAGAGCAACCTCTTTAAATGCAAGCTGCTTCTTAAAGTTTGAATAGTAATAACAATGAAGATTGATTCTTATTCTGAAATAATGACTACTGTATGTTCTTCATTAGTTATCGAATTGTGCCAGAAAATATATATGAACGGCTTCTTGCTCCTTTCCGTCGTCCTTCTGAAAGAAAGAATCAAAAACATTTCTTGTATCCCCAAAATTCAAACTTTTTGTGTGCCTAGTTTGGTACGCTGTGACACCAATTAAAGTAATTTTTGATTCTATTCAAACTTAATTTTAAAACTTTTCTGTCCCTGAAGCTGATATAATAAAAAAAAATCAAGGGTGCTGCATACATTCAGGGGTTAATGCCGCGTATGAGACATAAGGCATAAGACAGCGCACCTAGCGGTTTATTTTGAAAGCTAGTAGTTCCGCTCAAGATCATATTTTGCTTGTAAAACTACACGAATAATTGACATTCGGATAAAAAACTTGTTACAAAAACCCGAATAATGCTTTTTATGAGTTTTTCTACCATTTTTATTAATTAAGAATCAGTTTATAACGGTCAGGGGTTACAAAAATTGACGTTCAAAGTCAGCATAGATTGTTGAAAATTGCAGAAGAAATGCGTATGTTTTTAAAGCTTCTAATAACATTATTTCATTTAAATTTAGTAAAAATTAAAAAGCTTGTATAACAAGATCTTGAAAAAGTATTTTTCTCATCAATTCAATAAGATTCATAAATAGTCATTGCCTCTAGGCAGGAAACGTAAATGGTTCCGCTCAAGATCATTTAACGGACGTTGAATTGATGAAGATGGGCCTAAATAAACCCGAAAAATCGATACAACTTGGAACTAGAAAAAGTGTGGTTTACCTTGGATTCCAAAAATCCAAGTTTTTGGAATCCAGCCTGTTTTTCCTGTTTCAAAATTAATCAAGAACATTTGTTTCTGTAGGTATTTCACGTCATTTTTATGTAGAAATTTAGCAGTTTGCTAAAGTATTATAGCTGGTATGTCAAATTCTTGAGTGCTAGAAAAAAAACCTTTCCAAATCTTTTGGAATACTAGAAAACGTCTAAAAAAGCAGTTATTTTAACAAGTTAAACACAAAAATAATGGTACTATTTTTGTTGCGCTTACTGTATTATCGCAAAAAAAAACAGTTTATATGAGCGACTCTTTTTCCCGGCTTTAACCAAAGGTTCGATACGAGAAATCAATTTATTGTCCTCAAAATACCTATTTTTCATCTGTAAATGACAAATAATGGGTGATGCGGTCAAAATTTGGTCAATATCAACTTGACGTATTTCTTTCAAAATTGCATTTAAAAAACCTGAACACCCCTCATTTTGAAGGTGTGTGTGTGTGTGTGTAGAATGTTGCTCCTATTTTGATTTTGGAATTCACTCTTCAGTTGTCAAAATGACGTCCAAGGAAGAAGAACAGCGTATCAAAATTTGGCTCGCGCATCGCGAAAATCCGAGCTACTCGCACGCAAAGCTGGCAAATTCGCTAAAAGTTGACAAATCAACCGTTATAAATGTAATTAAAGTGTTCGGGGAACGTTTTTCGACAGCCAGGAAGTCTGGATTGGGGAAAAATCGAAAACCGGAAGCCGCTGAGACGACAAAGAGAGTTGCCGGTAGTTTCAAGCGAAACTCTAACCTCTCTCTCCGAGATGCCGCAAATAAGCTGGGTGTATCGTCTACAACCGTGCATCGAGCCAAAAAACGAGCCGGACTATCGACTTACGAGAAGGTAGTGACTCCAAATCGCGATGATAAACAAAATACGACGGCCAAAGCACGATCCCGGAGGCTGTATACGACGATGCTGACGAAGTTTGACTGCGTGGTAATGGACGACGAAACCTACGTCAAAGCCGACTACAAGCAGCTTCCGGGACAGGAGTTTTATACGGCAAAGGGAGGGGAAAGGTAGCAGATATTTTCAAGCACATGAAACTGTCAAAGTTCGCGAAGAAATATCTGGTTTGGCAAGCCATCTGTACCTGTGGCTTGAAAAGCAGCATTTTCATAGCTTCCGGGACTGTCAACCAAGAAATTTACGTGAAAGAGTGTTTGATTAAACGTCTTCTGCCTTTCCTGAAGAAACACGGTTGTTCCGTACTGTTTTGGCAGGATTTGGCATCTCGCCATTACGGTAAAAAGGCCATGGAGTGGTACGCCGCCAACAACGTGCAGGTGGTTCCCAAGGACAAGAACCCTCCCAACACGCCAGAGCTCCGCTCAATTGAGAAATACTGGGCTGTTGTCAAGCGGAACTTAAAGAAGACCAAAAAAACTGCTAAATAAGGATGAGCAGCAGTTCAAGGCAAACTGGCTTTCTGCGGTGAAGAAGGTGGACAAGGTGGCTGTACAAAATCTGATGGCAGGGGTTAAGCGTAAGGCCCAGCAATTCGGATTTGGATTCGGAAGCCTAACTGAATATTTATCCTGAATTTTATGCTAATTAAACTTGAAAAAGAAATTTAATTTTGACCGTATCACCCTTATGCGGAAAAAAATAAAGATTTTATATAAATAAAACAAAATAAAGCTGTAATTCGGCAAAAATGAAGAAAAATGATAAAAAATAAACTTCTATATTGAAATTAATTTTTACGGCCTAATTGGTGAATGTTATGTTCTCATAGTGAGAACATTTCAAGAATTGAAAATTATAGATGGATAGAAGAAGATTAGAAGAAAATTACAAATTTCTATTGAAACGTTTTTTATTGTCGCAACACTAGGCTGCAAAGTCATCGATCTATTCTTGTGAGCGACAGACGTGGCTGAGTGAATCTCTGAATTGATATTCGTAAGTATCGTAAAATCACAACAATGACGTAGCTGGTAGAATAAGCATAAGGAGCCCAAATTTTCAAGGCTGCTGCAACGATTGTTTGTTTATGTATCGGCCACCGGTGAAATGACGTATTGGTTCAGGGAGCACTGATTTTAAAGGCTGCTGCTACGATTATTTGTCAGTGTGCGGCATTAAAACGCTAATCGTTAATTTGTCTGCTCCGTTTTAATTATCGTTTTCATTTATTTTTTCGCCAAACTTTTGTACTAGCAGATAGACAAACGTCACCACAAGTAATCAGTCAAGGAAGAATGCTGATACATGCTTTTTTCAAGTACCTGGCGCTAAATCGCTAATCGCTAATTAGTCCGCTACTTTTTTGTTGACATTTTTTTTTCTTACGGGATTTCTGTAGAAAAAACGAGTAAACAAACTCCACTAGGTGCAATTATTCTAGCAGGAATACAGATAAATGTTATTTTCTATAAAGCGATAAAACTTTGTTAGCCGTAAGTTCTCATAAAACAAATTTAAAAAATAAATATAAAACAAAAATGTAGCGGACTAACTAGCGAATAGCGTTTTAATGCTGACCTCTGTTATTTGTTTATGATTTGTTTATTGATTGCTGCTCGGTGAATAGACGGATTGGCGGAGGAGGCGCAGATTTTTAAGACTATTGCAAAAAAAAAAGTTACTGAGTCGGCCATCGGTAAAGAGACGGATTGGCTCAGGGAGTGCAGATTTTATAAGCTGCTGCTACTTTTTTTTTAAATGTTTCGGCTCTGATAAACAAGGACAGAGCGGCTGGAAAAGCACAAATTGGAATGGCTATTGCTAAGAATGTGTTCGGATTGTCCCGGCTCTGGTAAACAAAGACAGAGCAGCAGGAAAAGCACAGATTGGAATAGCTATTGCTAAAAATGTTTTTTTTTTGGATTGTTTCGGTAAACAAAGATAGAGCAGTTGGAAAAGCACAGATTGGAATGGCTGTTGTTAAGAATGCTTTTTCGATTGTTCTGGCTTTTTCAAACAAAGACAGAGCAGCAGGAAAAGTACAGATTTGAAAGGTTTTGGCGTAAAATGGGATGCAGAAGTAAGATGAAGGATATTTGGGAAAAAACAGCTTTAGCTAAGAATGGAATGTAGAATTTAGATAAAGTTCTTTTTTTTGAAAAAGCTCAAGTTATGAAAAATATTTCATCTGAAGATCGCATTTCGATTAAAGTTATGATAAAAAAGTTTTTAAGTCTCAAACATGGGCTAGCATTGTTAGGGTAAATCTACGAAAAGTACGAACTGTTGATGAGGCTTCAAAATGCTCGGTCGCCGTTAATTCTTAGCATTTTTCAACTGTTTTGCTGTAAATACTTAATATTCACATTTCGGTTCGAGGAGTATTCCAGACTTAAATGTTATACGTCGGGAGTTTTGAGTCATTCTTGTGTAGTATATATTTTTTACGTTGTCTCGTATAAATTTAAAATTATTCCATCATCCATAAAACGATTGGTATTTAAATCCATAAAGTATTTTTGGTTCAGAATTTTGTGATATTCAAAATGGTTTTCAATTGTAAAGTGATTAAACCAGGCCAATATTTAACAGTTCATCCTGGAAGGTGATTTCGGAAGAATTTCTTCAGTTTTCTGCCAAATTCATGTACACCTACGAAATGAAAGCAATACCGCGGATTTTTTCAATATTATACGGGTTTTTAGTTTCTTAAAGATCTGGGATTTTTTTTTTGTAATGAGGGTTTTAGTTAAAATTTGCTTTGAAGAAAAACATTTTTTTTATCATTTATGTATATTGATGAAAAGGCAATATTACCAGGCAAAAAACTTAAAAGAATATGTTTTTAACAAACTTTCAAACATCTGATATTAATGAAAGTGTGACATGACAATGCACGAACCGCGAACGTATGTGGCAGACGATCTTTAATAACTCCGAGGGGAAGATTTCACTTGAGTAGGTAAATCGCAACGGCCAAGTCTCGCGCTAGTCGAAAGAAATATCTACTTACGTACTTACTTGATCGGTACTTGCTGCTCGATTACTCGCTTGCATACTTACTAGTTGACTTACTTAGTTCGTTCTAGCTTGGCCGGGTTCAGTCGGTGTTCGTCATTTGGTCAACGCGGACGCGCGAATTATTTTTTGTAATACCATTCGAAGGTATTACATGCTGATCCTTGCTGAACTTTGCGTGGAGTGAAATATTTTTAAGATCCAAGGACTGTTAGTCGATAAAATAGAAAAAAGTGACAGTGAGAAAAGACAATACTTTGAGTGTTTTTACGGAAACAATATTTCTTCAAGAAAAAATAAGTGAATACGTGAATAGTTTCCAAGGATACGAAATGTGAGTGAAAGTTGTTTTTTCCTTGATTGTGTAAAAATAGTCACTAAACCATGTATTCATCCAAAAACAAATATTAATACTTCACAAGCGGATCGAAGGTGATGAAGCATACAAGAAGACAAAAAAGACAAACAATGCTCATCATAAGTATGTAAGCGGAATTGATTAGTAATGCTGCTCACATATCCCGGAATTTCAGAAGACGTTCCCTGCAAGTGGGCAAACCTGTGGATATTACTCAGATGCTTAGTTGAATAGCATTTCGGAATTCATCAATGAACGCTAGAAAACAAATAATCGCTAAACGAGTATAATTCTAAAACATGTTAATAAAATGGTCGTGTCTCGACACTTACTAACGATAAAGATTAAGGCTGTAATTAGATTCAAATGGGATGAGAAAACGTGATTGTGCCAACAGTGAAATTGTAATTGAATAATTTGAATTTATTACTAGTTGTCAATAAATGGAAGTGTTGATATGGAAAATTTTCCATACTATCTACGGAACATCGTTTTCTAGTATGAACATTTTTTCATGTTTATGAAAAATTAGAGAACAATGTAAAAAATTTAAATTTTTGAGTATAATACATTTGAGTTCGGTATCTCAACTCTCTGAGTTTTTAATCAGAACTCTGAATTCCTAATTTGAATTCTGAATCCTGATTCTAAATTCTTAATCAGAACTTTGAGTCCGAATGAATTCTAAATCTGATTCTGAATTCTGAATAGGAATTAAGAATCTGAATTTCAAATCTGAATTCTGCATCAGAATTCTGAATCAGAATTCTGAATCTGAGTTCTGAATCTGAATTCTGAATCTGAATTCTTTTAGTGGGTTGATTCTGGGCTTTCAGTCTCAAGTTTTTTTTTTTTTGTAAAAACAACTTTATTTTTACATATTCAATGTTTCGATCCTTATAGGATCTTCATCAGGAACAAAAATGTATTTAGTTGACTTTTACTGAACCTAAGTGATTCTTACCGAAAAAGTTGTCGTTTTTTTGTCGGCTTTGATACAGCGCACACAGGAGTGTTTCACCCAAAAATTTGACATTTGACACCATGTATCAGTCATTTTTTTCAATACTTAGTTTTTACGAGCAATAGCGGCTGTCGGAACTTCAAACTTTTTATCAACTGAAATTTTAGAACAAACCGTGTAAAAAGTCACAGTTCAACATGTGATTACTGTTTTTAGAAGTTACTTAACAAGACATTTTGAAAAGGAGAACTCAAATGAATGTTAGTATGTCATGATTGAGGATAAGTGGTTGCAAAAAAGTAATTCGGGTACTGTTTATGGAGCTTTCATAAATTCATCATTTTGTTTGTAGTTTTCAAAGCTTCTTTTTGTTAAAAAAGTGTTTGTGTTTATGTTTCGAGCAAGTCCCAGCAACAAATTTTACATCATGTAAAAATTCATAACTTCATAAACCATGGACAGAAGAAAAAATTTCCGCATACTTTCGCACTCGTGATATTTTTAAGGTTGAATTTTAAAAATTTGTATCTTTTTTGTAAAATCCCTTCAATGCTCCATGTTTATTTTAATCAGTTGCTCAAAAGAAAAAATAGTTTTCAAATAATCGTTAAACATGTCCGTGCTTATTGCAAATAATTTGTATACCTACCTAATTATATAGTTTCATTGATGTTAATTTCGTGGAACGTGTATAAAAGTCGCAGTGTTGTTTTTGAATTTTTGAAAGTTATACACTATTCTTGTTTTTAATGTTAAGAAATAGCTATACATTGGGCACTGGAAACTATAGCCGCACGACCCGTTGAACACTACTATATTGTATCGGATAGCCTCAGCTCTGTTGAGGCTATTCGTTCAATAAGACCCGGAAAGCCCTCGCCGTACTTTCTTGAGAAGATACGGATAACGTTGAGTGCTTTATCTGGACGCTGCTTTATCATCACCTTTGTTTGGGTGCCTTCACATTGCTCAATAAAAGGCAATGAGAAGGCAGACTCGCTGGCAAAGGTGGGTGCGGTTGAAGGCGAAATTTATCAGCGTCAAATCACCTTCAACGAATTTTACTTTCTAGCCCGAAGTAACTCTCTTGTCAACTGGCAGCGCAAATGGGATGAGGATGAGTTGGGTCGATGGCTTCATTCGATTATCCCAAAGGTAAGCCTTAAACCTTGGTTCAATAGATTGAACCTGAGTCGGGATTTTATTAAAACATTTTCCCGCCTCATGTCCAATCATTGTTCCTTAGACGCGTTACTCTTTCGTGTGAATCTCGCTGGCAGCAATTTGTGTCGTTGTGGCCAGGGTTACCACGACATCGAGCATGTTGTTTGGTCGTGTGAGGACCACCTTATCGCCAGAGCGAATTTGATAGACTCCCTTCGGGCCCGAGGGAAACCACCTAGCGTTCCGGTGAGGGATGTGCTGGCTGCGGTAGACCTTGACTACATGTTCGAAATATATCTTTATCTAAAATCTATCGATCTCCGCGTTTAAGTATCTTTTTCCTCTTTTCTCTTCTTCTTTTTGGCTATATTAGTTTTAAAATAATGAACTGTAAATACTTGAACCAGACTACATACAACCAATAATCAACCATCAAACGAAACATAGCGAGAAAAATAAATCTGTGACGTAAATTTAAGAAATTTATGTAAAAAAGGAACCTTGGCTCCGTAATACTAGAAGGTTTGAGCCGATTAAAATAAACGAATAATAAAAAAAAATGTTAAGAAAGAAAAACTTGGATTTTTAGTTACGGGTATAAAATCGAGAATTTATTCAAATTAGTTTGAAAATTTTGTTTGCAAAAAGAACGTTAATTTTTAAGAGCTGAGCTGTTCAGAATAAGCATGCAGACAAATCTTATATTTTTAGAGAAAATACTCATTGAAATTTCATGTTTTGCTCCAAATAGAGGAAAAACTAAGCAAAAAATCATAGGAGCTCCATAAAATCGTGCCTATGAATGTTTTGGGTTATGCAGCAAAAATGCAATTAGGACAGCAGGATAAAGGCATGCTTTAAAAATAATCAAAAATGTTTCTAAGACACCTGGCAAAGAGGCAGAATTGTAGAATCTTTTTGAAGCCCATTTAATAGAATAACTACAAAAATTTGTTGATGCAAATCTGAATTATCAAATTTGAAGTATTAAGTGGATTCGAAACTGATATCGATATTTTTACCATCAGAAAGCCTCAAAATCACTGCACGGTGATTGAATTAGCTAAAAATTACTTTTTAAAACTCTAATAATATTTATTTAGTCTAATTCCAAGATATTCAAACGTATAACTAACACACTTTTGGCCAACTTTTTGTTCTGGGTATTCCTCTGTGTGGCGTGTCGTTTATTGCTGTCGGTTTCTGTTTCAAACTAGTGTAAAATGAGTTGGATTTTTTGTGTAACTTATAATTTTTATGTGTGACTTACAATTTAAAATTCTTTTTCTGGGCTAATGTTGATTTTTTTGTGACAATTTTTATGAACAAAATACTTGAACTGTGTATACTATTTTATGTTGTTTTTTAATTTATGATGGCATTTGTGGTGTACTCATAGAGTCTGGTTGTTGGTTTGTGGTTTTTGATTTGGTTTCTTTTTTCGCATTTTCTCGAGACACTGAAAAATGTTGTTGTAGGAAATGTGTATGATGTCTTTGTCTTTTTTAATATTGATAGACGAATTTGTAGTTTTTATGTGTCATCTTTCTAACATATTTAGTTTGTCTTGATTGTCACCTCTGTCGATGATTTTTACTTGATGATGCATAAATAGCTGCTTCGTGTTCTAATCATGCTGTTTGTTGGCGCAGTTGGGTGATTGCGTAGTCCTCGTTTGTGTATCCTTTTTCCCATAATCGTTGAAATGCTGAAGCTTGTTGGCAAGGTTGCCGAAATCACAGAAAAATCTGTAATTTCACAGAATTTTGAGCAAATTTTTATCACAGAATCTGTGTCACAGAACACAGAATTTTGGGAATATTCACAGAATTCACAGATTTTTTAAATTTTGTACATGTTTCCAAATTTCAATTTTTAATGTCAATATAAATTTGGGATTTCTAAGTGCAGATTAGGAAAATATGATAAGATTAGTAAAGTTTATTCATTTTTCTCAAGTTAAATGTAAAAAAGACTCAATTTTTCAAGAATTTTCAATGAAACTTAAGGAAAAAGCGTCACAGAAAACCATCACAGAAATTTTAGGTAAAATCACAGAAATTCAGATTTTTTTTTCGCCGAAACACAGAATTTTTTTCGGCAACCTTGCTTGTTGGTTTGCGTTTTATGTTGTGACATTCGTTGTTTTAACTTGACGATTGTGCATCCTATGTAGCAGGCGTTGCAATTATGTAGGACGTTGCTTTTTTTCCTCATTCCCGTTGCATTTGAATTTGTATACTACGTTTGTGTGATCTTCATGTGGGGTTTTATCCTTTACCATAGGGAATGGAAATCCGATAGTTTTTTTCTGTTTTGATCTGAGTGTAATTCTTTTTTAGGGTTTGATACGCAACCAACATCGAATAACCTGGTAAAACACAACCACTTAATTGTGAAATATTAAGAAACTAGAAAACAATACGTTCAAAAGGAATCTATCATCATATCGATTAACATTTGCGGCCTTCGGGAACGTCAACAAACTACAGGTCAAATTATTCCGAATCAGATTTTTTGCGAAGAGTTTTGGAGAGTTAAACAATCTAAAACATGTTATCTTAATTGAGGGATAATGGCTTTAATCTAAAATGTTTGATATTAAAATTCTCTTAAGAATTTACTCAATGTTAGTTATGTTTGCTAATTAGTTTATCGGCCTTATCGATGGAAAGTGCATCCTTTTCAGTAAAGAACATTTCAAGATACTAAACTATGAAAAACATTCTTTACTAAAAATTTTATTAAAAATTTAATTACTTTAATCATTCTGCTTTTTGCTCAAGAAATCTAGCCAAAAAAAAGAATGGAAATAAGAAATTGGAATTAAAACGTAGAATATAACAAGTAAAAAGCATCATTAAAATAATATATCTAAAAGTTTCAATATAGTATAAGTTAAGGAGGCCCCCTTGAATAAGAATTTTTTCCACATTTTTATTGGCTGGGCAAATCAGTACTATTTTCAAAACCTAGCAAAATCTGGGCTTTTTGTTTTGATTTTATTAAGACACAATCTGTGAGGTGATCAAAAGGTGGAAGCAGCATTTCGATGAACACCTGAACGGCGCACATGCAGGAGATCAAGACGGTGGGGGAAGGTACATCGCCGGCGTAGCCAACGACGTAGAGGAGCCAATCCCAACGATGAGTGAAGTTAAGGAAGCCATTCGCCAGCTGAATAGAAACAAGTCTGCTGGGAAGGATGGCATCGCAGCTGAACTCATCAAAATGGGCCCGGACAGGTTGGCCGATTGCCTACACCGGTTGATAATCCGGATCTGGGACATAGAACAGCTACCGGAGGAGTGGAAGGAGGGGGTAATATGCCCCATCTACAAGAAGGGCGACAAATTGGACTGTGAGAACTACCGAGCGATCACTGTCCTCAACGCCGCCTACAAAGTGTTGTGTTGTGTGCGGATTTCGGGTGAATTGTCGAGTTCATTCGAATCTCGCAGGGAGCTTCGACAAGGTGATGGTCTATCCTGCATGATGTTCAATGCGGCGCTGGAAGGTGTTATTCGACGAGCGGTGGGCGAAATGCGGGGCACGATTTTCAACAGATCCAGTCAACTTATCTGCTTTGCCGATGACATTGATATAGTTGGCAGATCATCTGCGGCGGTGGAGGAGATCTACCGCAAACTGGAACGCGAAGCAGGAAGGATTGGGTTGATGATTAATACGTCCAAGACGAAGTACATGCTGGCCAGCGGATCCGAGACCGACCGAACCCGCTTGTCCAGTAATAACAAGGTCACGATCGACGGCGACGAGCTGGAGATAGTCGAAGACTTTGTCTATCTCGGCTCACTGGTGACCGCAGACAATGACACCAGCCGTGAGATCCGGAGGCGAATTATCAGCGGAAGTCGTGCCTACTATGGACTCCACAAGCAACTGCGGTCGAGAAGACTTAGCCCCCGCACGAAGTGTAACCTGTATATGACGCTCATTAGACCGGTTGTTCTCTACGGGCACGAGACATGGATATTGCTCGAGGAGGACCTGCTTACACTCGGAGTATTTGAGCGACGAGTGTTAAGAACCATCTTTGGCGGCGTACAGGAGAACGGAGTGTGGAGGCGAAGGATGAACCACGAGCTCGCGCGACTCTACGGCGAACCCAGTATCCAGAAGGTGGTGAAAGCTGGCCGGATACGCTGGGCGGGACATGTTGCGAGAATGCCGGATGACTGTCCTGCAAAACAGGTGTTCGCTACGAATCCGGTAGGAACAAAACGAGCGG
Source organism: Uranotaenia lowii (assembly GCF_029784155.1). Lineage (NCBI taxonomy): Eukaryota > Metazoa > Arthropoda > Insecta > Diptera > Culicidae > Uranotaenia > Uranotaenia lowii. Next base: position 98,808,616 of record NC_073692.1, on the reverse strand, counting down.
GGGCGCAACGAGCGAGGTGGTTAGACCAAGTGGAGCGTGATCTGGCGAACGTGGGGTGCCCGAGAATTTGGAGAACGGTTGCTATTAACCGAGTGATTTTAAGGAATTATGTTCGTCAAGTTATGTCGTAAGACGGAATACTATGTAAATAAAAAAAAAATAAATAAAAAGACACAATCCGAACAAATAAAGCAGAATCCAGTGATTATCAAAAAAATCTATAACAAAGTGACCAACACCAAACACCTTGAATTTTCATGGTTTATTAAAACTTGTCAACATCGTTCGAATCGTTTTTAAACTACCAAAAATACAAATTCGATAAAGAAAGCTAAAGAAAATTTGGACAAATTTGTGTTTTCTGCTTGAGCCAGTTAGTTTGCTTTACTTGTACAGTCCACTTTACTTTGAAAACCTTTTCTCTTACATATTGAAAAAAGAAAAAAAATAGGAGTTAATAGCGAA